>NW_027142407.1:0-222359 GCF_026170545.1 Melanerpes formicivorus
TGACTGCAACCTTAGCCAGGCTTCTGAGAACAGCAGTGAGTGGTTCGATGGAACTGAAGAAAAGCAGAAGGCAATCCATACACATGCAAATCAGTGGAATTAGAGGGAGCCTGCAGAGGGAAGCAGAGCTTTGGAGCTTCCCAAAGTGATGACATGGAGCTTTTAGCAACAAAAGGATCGGCAAGAGGAGCTTTGAAATCTCATCTGAGAGGGAGTTGGAAGGAGTTGGGGTTGTGCAGTCTGGAGAAGAGAAAGCTCTGAGGAGACCTTCATGTGGCCTTCCAGGATCTGAAGGGGGCTTCAAGAAAGCTGGGGAGGGACTTGTTAGAGTTTTGGGTAGGGATAGGAGCAAGGGGAATGGAGGAAAACTAGACATGGGTGGATTCAGATTGGCTGTGAGGAAGAAGTTGTTCCCCATGAGGGTGGTGAGAGCCTGGCACAGGTTGCCCAGGGAGGTGGTGGAAGCCTCATGCCTGGAGGTGTTTGCAGCCAGGCTGGATGTGGCTGTGAGCAACCTGCTGTGGTGTGAGGTGTCCCTGCCCATGGCAGGGGGGTTGGAGCTGGCTGAGCCTTGAGGTCCCCTCCAGCCCTGCCAGCTCTGTGGCTCTGTGCCTTTTGCTTACTGCAGAGGGGGTTGGACTAGATGACCTTTGGAAGTCCCATCCAACCCAGACCATTCTAAGATTCCTCTGGAGACTGATGCAAATATCAGTGCTGGATGTAGTCTCAGCAGCCCTGATATAATTCTATAGATATATCTCTGTGTGTATTATATATATATTTAGTATTCCTTTTCCTTCCAGTCATAACAGAGTTAGAGTTAGCTCAGTGTAAAATTAGAGACAGCTCTCTGTAAAATTAGAGGCAGCTTATAGCCTGGAAATGTTTGGCTCTCTGCACTTCTACATCTAACATCTTTTTATGGGCAATAAACTCTCTGCATTGCACTAAATTATCTTTGATGCTTCTGAGATAATAAAAAGAAGAAAGTGTTCCACACCCAGAATCACAGAACCACAGAATCCTCAGGGCTGGAAGGGACCTCAAGGCTCAGCCAGTCCCAACCCCCTGCCATGGGCAGGGACACCTCACACTACAGCAGGTTGCTCACAGACACATCCAGCCTGGCTGCAAACACCTCCAGGCAGGAGGCTTCCACCACCTCCCTGGGCAGCCTGTGCCAAGCTCTCACCACCCTCATGGAAAACAACTTCTTCCTAATGTCTAGTCTGTATCTCCCCTCCTCTAGTTTAGATCCATTTCCTCTAGTCCTGTCATTACCTGACACTCTGTGCCTTCCTGGCACAGAGGCTCCAGACCTGGCCCCAGAGCTGCAGCTGTGGTCTCAGCAGAGTGGAGCAGAGGGGCAGAATCCCCTCCCTGGCCCTGCTGGCCACACTTCTCTTGCTGCAGCCCAGGCTCTGCTTGGCTCTCTGGGCTGCAAGTGCTCACTGCTGGCTCCTGCTGAGCTTCTCCTCCCCCATCACCCCCAGGTCCTTTTCTTCAGGGCTGCTCTCCAGCCAGCCCCTGCCCAGCCTATATTGGTGCTTGGGATTGCCCTGAGCCAGCTGCAGGACCTTGCCCTTGGTCTTGTTGAACCTCCTGAGGTTGTCCTGGGCTCAGCTCTGCAGCCTGTCCAGGTCCTTCTGGATGGATTCTTCCCTCCAGCCTGTGTCTGCTGCACCACCCAGCTTGGTCTCATCACAAACCTGCTGAGGGTGCACTCAGAGCCACTCTCCATGTCAAGAGCTGTGCTGGGGACTGCCAAAGCCTTTCCAGCAGAGCCTCTTCACCAATATGCTTCCTGCAGCCCGTCCAGGTCCCTCTGGTTGGCCTCCTTTCCTTCCAGCCTGTCTGCTGTCAGCATTTCCCTCCTCCTCTTCAGCTGTGTTGTCTCCCTGAGTGCCTTCCTGGTGGTGCTGTGCACTCCAGGGGAGTAGCTGCAGTGTTGCACGGCCTGGGGATCCCTTTTGAATCAATTCCCATCAGCAGTCTGCAGAACCTCTTTTTCCTTTTCTCTTCCAAGTGTTTACAAATCCCCTAAAAATAAACCCATCCTTCCCTTCCCCAGCCAGCAGCAGTGAGCTGTGTGCTGCTTCCTCTTTCAGCTCTTCAGCTGCCAGCAGGGCTGATTTGTGTTCTTTTCTCCTGTCTGCTTGAATTTTCCCCTTTGGTACCAGCCATAGCACAATTGCATTCTGCTGAGCAGTGACAGGCTGCAAATTAATTGACTCTGGTTCCTACTGACATTGCAAGCCAGCCAACACTCCAGGCTGCAGCTCTTGGTTGTTGGGTTCTTTGGGGGTAATTTTTAGAGGAAAAGAAATAAACAAACCTTCATTTGATCACAGGATGCCAGGGGCTGGAAAGGAGCTCTGGAGAGCTTCAAGACCAAACCTCCCTCCCTGCCAGAGCAGGAGCATAGAATCCAGCACAGGTCACACAGGAACACATCCAGATGGGACTTGAATGTCTCCAGAGGCTCCACAACCTTTCTGGGCAGCCTGCTCCAGGCCTCTGGGAGCCTCCCAGGGCAGAAGTTCCTTCTGCTGAGCTGGAACCTCCTGGGCTGCACTTTCCATCCATTGCCTCTTGTCCTATCCCAGGGTGCAGCTGAGCAGAGCCTGTCCCTGTCCCTTCCTTCCTGATCCCCAGCCCTCAGCTATTGATAGACATTGATCAGATCCCTCTCAGCCTTCTCTTCTCCAGATGAAAATGCATCCTGGTAGCCCTCTGCTGGACTCTCCCCAGAGACCCTTGTCCACAGTCACCATTTTGCCCACAAATGCCTCTCTTTTTGGAAGGAGAAGCAGCTTTCCTACTTGGTTCCCTTAGTTCCTGCACCAAGGAATTAACTTCAATGTGCTGGAGAAGTTTCCTGGACCTGTTTGTGTCTGCTGTGTGATGTTCCTGCTGGATGGCTGGACAGCTACCATCACCCATAAGGACAAAGGCAGTTGAACCTTTAATTCCTAGTAGGATAATTCATCCACGTTGCCAACCTGGCTGGGCACGTCCTAGTAGACTCCCCCAGCAACATCAGCTGTATTGGCTTTCCCCTTCATCCTCTTCCAGAGCCTCTCAATCATGTTATTGTCATAGTATCATAGTATCAGTCAGGGTAGGAAGGGACCACAAGGATCATCTAGTTCCAATCCCTCTGCCATGGGCAGGGACAACCCACACTAGATCAGCCTGGACAGAGCCTCATCCAGCCTGGGCTTAAACACCTCCAGGGATGGCACCCCAAACACCTCCCTGGACAAACCATTCCAGGGTTTCACCACTCTCATGGGGAAGAACTTCCTCCTCACCTCCAGCCTGAATCTCCCCACCTCCAGCTTCATTCCATTCCCCCTAGTCCTATCACTCCCTGACAGCCTGAGCAGTCCCTCCCCAGCCTTCCTGTAGCCCCCTTCAGATCCTGGAAGGCCACAATGAGGTCACTTGGGAGCCTTCTCTTCTCCAGACTGAACAGCCCCAACTCCTTCAGTCTGTCCTCACAGCAGAGCAGCTCCAGCCCTCTGCTCATCCTCCTGGCCCTTCTCTGGACACCTTCCAGCACCTCCAGATCCCTCTTGTAACAGGGGCTCCAGAACTGGACTCCTTTACAAGCAGTGTCATCACCCCTCCTCCCTTGCCCTGCCTATCCCTCCTGAAGACCCTGTAACCTTTAACCATGCAGAAGAGGAGGCTCAGGGGAGACCTTCTTGCTCTCTCCAACTCCCTGCAGGGAGGTTGTAGCCACAGTATCACAGTATCACTTAGGTTGGAAAGGACCTCGAGGATCATCGAGTCCAACCTATCAACACAGACCCCATGCCTAGACCATGGCACCAAGTGCCACGTCCAATCTCCTCTTGAATGCCTCCAGGGTCGATGACTCAACCACCTCCCTGGGCAACCCGTTCCAATGATGAATGACTCGCTCGGTGAAGAACTTCCTCCTCACCTCGAGTCTAAACCTCCCCTGGCACAGCTTGAGACTGTGTCCCCTTGTTCTGGTGCTGGTTGCCTGGGAGAAGAGGCCAACCCCCTCCTGGCTACAACCACCCTTCAGGTAGTTGTAGAGGGCAATGAGGTCTCCCCTGAGCCTCCTCTTCTCCAGGCTAAACAATCCCAGCTCCCTCAGCCTCTCCTCATAGGGCTTGTGTTCAAGGCCTCTCCCCAGCCTTGTTGCCCTTCTCTGGACACGTTCAAGTGTCTCAATGTCCTTCTTAAACTGAGGGGCCCAGAACTGGACACAGTACTCAAGGTGCGGCCTAACCAGAGCAGAGTACAGGGGCACTATGACCTCCCTGCTCCTGCTGGCCACACTATTCCTAATGCAGGCCAGGATGCCATTGGCCCTCTTGGCCACCTGAGCACACTGCTGGCTCATATTCAGGTGGCTGTCAATCAGCACCCCCAGGTCCCTCTCTGTTTGGGAGCTCTCCAGCCACTCTGACCCCAGCCTGTAGCTCTGCATGGGATTGCTGTAGCCAAAGTGCAGCACTCGGCACTTGGACTTGTTGAAAGCCATCCCATTGGACTCTGCCCATCTGTCCAGTCGGTCGAGGTCCCTCTGCAGAGCCTTTCTGCCCTCTAACTGACTAACATCTGCTCCTAACTTTGTGTCATCTGCAAACTTGCTGATGACTGACTCTACCCCTTCATCCAGATCATCGATGAAGATGTTGAAGAGGACGGGGCCCAGCACTGATCCCTGGGGGACACCACTGGTGACTGGCCTCCAGCTGGATGTGGCACCGTTCACCACCACTCTCTGGGCCCGGCCCTCCAGCCAGCTCCTAACCCAGCACAGAGTGTAGTGGTCCAATCCACAGGCTGACAGCTTAGCCAGCAGTTTGCTGTGGGGGATGGTGTCAAAGGCCTTGCTGAAGTCCAGGTAGACCACATCCACAGGCCTCCCCATGTCCACCTGATCATAGAAAGAGATCAGGTTGGAGAGGCAGGACCTGCCCTTCCTGAATCCATGTTGGCTGGACCTGAGCCCTTGGCCATCCTTCAGGTGCGCAGTTATTGCCGCCAGGATAATCTGTTCCATCACTTTCCCTGGCACTGAGGTCAGGCTGACTGGCCTGGAGTTTCCAGGTTCCTCCATCCGACCCTTCTTGTGGATGGGGACCACATTGGCCAGTTTCCAGTCATCTGGGACCTCACCTGTGAGCCAGGACTGGCAGAAAATGATGGAGAGTGGCCTAGCTAGCACTCTGGCTAGCTCTGGCTAGCTAGCCAGGTGGGGGTTGGTCTCTTCTCCCAGGCAGTCAGCACCAGAACAAGAGGACACAGTCTCAAGCTGTGCCAGGGGAGATTTAGGCTGGATGCTAGGAAGAAATTCTTCCCAGCAAGAGAGATTGGCCATTGGGATGTGCTGCCCAGGGAGGTGGTGGAGTCACCATCCCTGGATGAGGCACTTGGTGCCATGGTTGATTTGATCAGATGGTGCTGGGTGCTAGGTTGGACTTGATGATCTCTGAGGTCTTTTCCAACCTGGTTGATTCTGTATTCTCTTCTATTATTCAGCTGGATGTGGTCTAATGCAATCAACCAGCTCCAGTCTGCTGTGATGAAACTGTTAACAGCTGCTTGTGTGCTCATGAAGGATGCTTCTAATTAGTAGATCAATTCCTGTGTTAGCAAATACTTCAACTGCTGGGGCACTTGGCATCAGTGGGACTGGGAGCAGAGATCTGGTAAGTCCCTACCAATTACCTCAGCTGAGGAGTAGTTCTTTGGTCAGTGCAACAGAGTAATCCTGTGAGCAAGCTCAGGAGGGCTGGGATAACAGAGCAGAGAGTGAGATTAGGAATTGGCTACAAAGTAGATTCCAAAGAGTGATGGCCAGTGGTGCCAGGTCCAGCTGGGGACCTGTAACTAGTAGAGTCCCCCAGGGATCAGTGCTGGGTCCACTCCTGCTGAACATCTTTGTCACTGACATTGCCGAGGGAACAGACAGAATCTGCTCCTCGAGTTTGCTGACAAGAGCAAACTGGGAGGCTTGGCTGAGGCAGCTGAAGGCTGTGCAGCCATTTAGTGAGACTTGGACAGGCTGAGAGCTGGGCAGAGAGGAACCAAATGAGGTTCAAGAAGGATCAGAGCAGAGTCCTGCAGCTGGGCAGGAAGAATAACCTGCAGCAGCACAGGCTGGGAGGGGATCTGCTGGAGAGCAGCCCCAAGGAGTAGGCGCTGGGAGTGCTGGGGGGCAGCAAGGTCTGCAGGGCACAGCAATGTGCCCTGGGGGCCAAGAAGGCCAAGGGGGTCCTGGGGGCATTCAGAGGAGTGTGGGCAGCAGAGCCAGGGAGATTCTCCTCCCCCTCTGCTCTGCCCTGCTGAGACCTCACCTGGTATATTGCATCCAGCTCTGGGCTGCCCAGCTCAGGAGGGACAGGGATCTGCTGGAGAGAGTCCAAGGGAGGCTCCAAGGATGAGGAAGGGACTGGAGACTGCCTGGGGAGGAGAGGCTGAGAGCCCTGGGGGTGTTCAGTCTGGAGAGGAGAAGGCTGAGAGTGATCTGATCAATGTCTCTCAATAGCTGAGGGCTGGGGGTCAGGAGGGAGGGGACAGGCTCTGCTCAGCTGCACCCTGGGATAGGACAAGAGGCAATGGATGGAAAGTGCAGCCCAGGAGGTTGCAGCTCAGCAGGAGGAGGAACTTCTGCCCTGGGAGGCTGCCAGAGGCCTGGAGCAGGCTGCCCAGAGAGGTTGTGGAGTGTCCTTGTGTGGAGCCTTTGCAGCCCTGTCTGGATGTGTTCTGTGTGCCCTGTGCTGGGTTCTCTGCTCCTGCTCTGGCAGGGGGTTGGCACTGGAAGCTCTCCAGAGGTCTCTTCCAAGCCCCGAGATGCTGCCATCTTATGATGGAGATGTCAAAGCTTTAGATTCTCAGCTTGATGTACAAACCCTAATCAAGTGAAGGTGGTTTGCAGCAGGAGGTTTATCTCTGTAAGGGAATGGTTTTAATTTTTACCCTGAAATTGCTCCTTTGCTTTTCTTCTCCTTCTGCTTTTCCCCTCCCCCTTCCTTCACTGGCCTTCATCTTTACCCACAGTCCTCAATCTGAACCTCCAGTAGCCAAAGATCAGAGTGAATAATTGCAGTGAGAGGCTGCTGCAATTGAAATAGAAATAGAAATTAGTTTCTCTGAAGTTTTGCTCCTTTCCCTCCCCCCACCCCCCCTTGCTTTCCCCTCATGTGCTCTTCTTCCATTGCTGGAAGCAGTAAACAATGCATTTGTTTATATCTGATACATTCTCTTGCTTCAGGACATGTGGAGCTCTCATGGGATGGGTTTATGCTTGGATGACTCCCTCAGAATGTTTCCTCAAGGTCAGATGTAGTTTATTCACAGAATTACACAGTGCCAGGCTGGAAGGATTAGATTGGACTGAGCAAGAATGGTCTGGATTGGAAGAGATCCCCAAAGTTCAGCTAGTGCAACACCCCTGCAGTGAGCAGGCCATCCTCCACTTGGTCAGGTTGCCTACAGCCTAAAGATCATCTAGTCCAAACTTTCCCAAGGATCATCTGGTCACAGAATCGTCGGAGATGGAAGGGACCTCATGGCTCAGCCAGTTCCAATCCCCTGCCATGGGCAGGGACACCTCACACCACAGCAGGTTGCTCACAGCCACATCCAGCCTGGCCTTCAAAACCTCCAGGCATGAGGCTTCCACCACCTCCCTGGGCAGCCTGTGCCAAGCTCTCACCCCCCTCATGGGGAACAACTTCTTCATAACATCCAAGCTGAATGTCCCCATTTCTAGTTTTGCTCCATTCCCCCTGCTCCTATCCCTCCCTGACACCCTCAAAAGTCCCTCCCCAGCTTTCTTCTAGCCCCCTTCAGATCCTGGAAGGCCACAATTAGGTCTCCTCAGAGCCTTCTCCTCTCCAGACTGAGGAGCCCCAACTCTCTCAGTCTGTCCTCATAGGACAGGATCTCCAGCTCTCTGCTCATCCTCGTTGTCCTGTTCTGAACATCATGGAGTAAAGAAGTGAATGACATCTGCTGGGGCTGCTTAGCCTGGAGAGGAGGAGACTCAGGGGTGACGTTATTGCTCTCTACAACTACCTGAAGGGGGGTTGTAAACAGGCAGAGGTTGGTCTCTTCTCCCAGGCAGCCATCACCAGAACAAGAGGACACAGTCTCAGGCTGCACCAGGGGAGGTTTAGGCTGGATGTCAGGAGGAAGTTTTACACAGAGAGAGTGATTGCCCATTGGAATGGACTGCCCGGGGAGGTGGTGGAGTCACCATCACTGGAGGTGTTCAGAAGGAGACTTGACAGGGTGCTTGGTTACATGGGTTAGTTGATTAGGTGGTGTTGGGTGATAGGTTGGACTCGATGATCTTGAAGGTCTCTTCCAACCTGGTCTATTCTATTCTATTCTATTCTATTCTATTCTATTCTATTCTATTCTATTCTATTCTATTCTATTCTATTCTATTCTATTCTATTCTATTCTATTCTATTCTGATGAAACATGTCCCAGAGCTATTGTTTTGCTCAGGGGAGACCTTCTTGCTCTCTCCAACTCCCTGAAGGGAGGTTGTAGCCAGGTGGGGCTTGGTCTCTTCTCCCAGGCAACCAGCACCAGAACAAGAGGACACAGTCTCAAGCTGTGCCAGAGGAAGTTCAGAGTGGTGGTGAGGAGAAAGTTCTTCCCATCAAGAGAGATTGGCCATTGGGATGTGCTGCCCAGGGAGGTGGTGGAGTCACCATCCCTGGAGGTGTTCAGGAGGGGCTTGGATGTGGCACTTGGAGCCATGCTTTAGTAGTCAGGAGGTGTTGGGTGCTAGGTTGGACTTGATGATCTCTGAGGTCTTTTCCAACCTGATTGATTCTGTGATTCTCTGAATGGGGACTTGACCTACTGAGATGAGACCCCAGTAATGAGCCAAGATGAGCTGTGCTACTTCACCTTTTGACTCCTTCAGCTGCTGTGCCAGGCTTTGGAAAACCAACTGCACTCCAAGAAATGAATCTTGCCTTCTCTGGATGTTTTGCAGAGCAGCAGACCCTTCAGCAAGTCTCTTTCTTTGGGGTGGGTTTTGTTTGCTGCCTGGGCATCCTCTCCAGCCTGCCCCTAAAAACCTGAACCAAATTGCTCACCAGGATCGAATCAGAACTTTGCTGCCTCTTTGCCAATTGCTACTGCTTGTAATGGTAATGAAGGAATAATACTCTGGGGCAGTGGCATATGGTTAAGAGCTCCTGAGTGGTGATAATCTGATGTGGGGGATTCAGATGGTGGCTGCTTAAGAAAGACAAATGTGCCATTCAGTGGTAAGCATTTCATCATTCAGGTTTTGAATGATAAAACCCTGCAATTCCCAGGCCCTCCTGAGCAGCTTGGGCTGGCAGGTGTGTGCCTGCCTCCCAGAGCTGCTGCCAACCACCTGCCAGCCCAAGGGTCGAGAGGGCTGGGCAGCTGCATCGTCAGGAATGCATAAAAGGAGGGGAAGAGTTTGTGTTGGGCAAGGGAGAAGCAACCTGGTGATCCTGGAGAAGCACAGCTCTCCCAGGCCTGAGGACTAGAAATTCACATTGACTCCAACCTTTGCTGGACTGTGTCACAGCTTCACACAACATTAGAGGCTGGAAGGGAGTTGTGCACCTGCAGCCCAGAGAGCCAAGCAGAGCCTGGGCTGCAGCAAGAGAAGTGTGGCCAGCAGGGCCGGGGGTGGGATTCTGCCCCTCTGCTCCACTCTGCTGAGACCACAGCTGCAGCTCTGGGGCCAGTTCTGGAGCCTCTGTGCTAGGAAGGCTCTGGAGGTGCTGGAAGGTGTCCAGAGCAGGGCCAGGAGGAGGAGCAGAGGGCTGGAGCTGCTCTGCTGTGAGGACAGACTGAGGGAGTTGGGATTGTGCAGTGTGGAGAGGAGAAGGCTCTGAGGACCTTCTTGTGGCCTTCCAGTATCTGAAGTGGGCTCCAAGAAAGCTTGGGAGGGACGGTTTAGGGTATCAGGGAGTGACAGGACCAGGAAAAACTAGAGGAGGGTGTGGTGAAGAGGTTATTAAATTTATGAATATGAAATATGAATTATGAAAAATATTATTTTATTAATTATCAAACTATTAGTAACCGATGAATCACCAACTTATATACATGTTCTAGTGCACGTTCGTGAAATACATTCCACAACTGGCTTAGTGTTATGATTATAACGTAATTGAACTATCTATAAACCCTTTCTATATTTATATAACGAAGGGTGCAGTTCTGCCGCTTGGCCACTAGATGGAGACTTGGCGGGACGCGGGCGGCTTCTGGCTATACACAGCAATATTACAATCTTTCTATGCGTCAGCGCTTACTCTGCTAGACGCGGATACTTTGAACTGAGTGCTAGTGGGTGGAAAGCACGTGGACAATATTCAATTCCCTTCAGATAACAGGGATCGGTCCTGGTCGGGGTCGGTCCGTGGGATCGGCCCTCAGAAGTCGGCTCGCACGGCAGGGCGGGACGACGGTGGCCGGTAGGTGGGCTCGAACGACGGAAGCAAGCGAAGCTACGGGGGTCGGCCCAACCACGGCGGTTCTCGGGGCTGATGCAAACAGCCTCAGGGGGAGAATGCGGCTGCGTTAAGCGGCGGATTCTCTTTAATGAGGTTAAAGGAGCAACAGGACTCTCGTAGTGGTCCCGGGTCCGGTGCAATACAAGCACGAACAATGCTCTGGTTTTCCCTGGAATTCACAGGGCTCAGAGCGGCACTCGGCGGCTCTGAGAGAGCGGCACTCGGTATTGATCAAGTCCCTTCTCCCCGGCAGCTGGGCAGATCTTACCCGCGGGGGTTGGTCCAGTCCTCCGGTGGCACGATGGGCTCTTCCGATCGGCACGACTGGTTGTAGCAATGCTGAGCTCCTCAGGCTCAGCGAAGGTCCTCCCTCTGGGCTTCTTCAACAATGCAGAGGCTTCCAGTATGCGTGCATGTATAACAGAAGCTAACAACAACAAGCTCAACGGCAAAGGCTGCAGCTCGAGACTTACTGTCTCGAGCAAGCACAGAGACAAAGTAAATGAGGGGGCAACGTGTTCACCAACTGGGGTGATACTTATAGATTCCTCGAGGCTGGGCTTGACCAATGGGCACTCTCATAAGCAACTGGCTTCAGCCTATAGAAAGCTTGAAGCTAGAATTATGCCCATACTTGGTGTCAGCACAAGCGCTGCATGCGCTGGGTGCGTGCAAGCCTGGCTAATGCCTTGGCTTTTGTCTCCCTCCTAGAGGGAGGGGGAACTTGCCCACATGCTGGGACAAGATTCAGTATCGGGGCATAATGTGCCTTCACCACAGAGGGGAGATTCAGATTGGATGTTAAGCGGAAGTTGGTGCCCATGAGGGTGGTGAGAGCCTGGCACAGGCTGCCCAGGGAGGTGGTGGAAGCCTCCTGCCTGGAGGTGTTTGCAGCCAGGCTGGATGTGGCTGTGAGCAACCTGCTGTAGTGTGAGGTGTCCCTGCCCATGGCAGGGGGTTGGGACTGGCTGAGCCTTGAGGTCCCTTCCAACCCTTACAATCGATTCTCTGATTCTATGACAGTGGAATTTTCCCTTTGTGTTCTGCAGTCACAGCTGACTGCATTTTCCTCTCCAGCATTTCTAAGTTGTGAGGGTATTTTTCACTCCCCAAGCATCATTCCAGGGAATAGTCTCTCTGAGGTCTTGTTTCCATTGCCTCTAAGCATCATTTTGATCTTCCTGGAGGCCGAGGTTGCTGTTCTGCTTGTGCTTCCCACGTGAGCCTGCTTTAGAGCTACCTTAGACTGTTAATAAGTGGAGCAGCTATCATCTCCTCCTCCAGAAACACTCCTGCTGGAATAATAGCAATGTTCCTGCACCTTCAAAGCAGTGATCTTTGCTGCAGAATGCAGCTGATAATAGAAGAATTTACTACAGCAATCAAACTTCTCTTGGCCAGGATAAACTACTGAGCGTAGTTTATCCTGAGTGTAGCAGCAGAGTCAGGGAGGTTCTCCTCCCCCTCTGCTCTGCCCTGCTCAGACCTCACCTGGAATATTGCATCCAGCTCTGGGCTGCCCAGCTCAGGAGGGACAGGCATCTGCTGGAGAGAGTCCAAGGCAGGGCTACAGGGATGAGAAAGGGACTGGAAACTGCCTGGGGAGGAGAGGCTGAGAGCCCTGGGGGTGTTCAGTCTGGAGAGGAGAAGGCTGAGAGGGATCTGATCAATGTCTCTCAATAGCTGAGGGCTGGGGGTCAGGAAGGAAGGGCCAGGGCCAGGCTCTGCTCAGCTGCACCCTTGGATAGGCCAAGAGGCAATGGATGGAAAGTGCAGCCCAGGAGGTTGCAGCTCAGCAGGAGGAGGAACTTCTGCCCTGGGAGGTTGCCAGAGGCCTGGAGCAGGCTGCCCAGAGAGGTTGTGGAGTCTCCTTGTGTGGAGCCTTTGCAGCCCTGTCTGGATGTGTTCTGTGTGCCCTGTGCTGGGTTCTCTGCTCCTGCTCTGGCAGGGGGAATGGACTCAATGATCTTCATAGGTGCCTTCCATCCTCTAACATCCTGTGACCTGTGATCCTGTGACTCTGTGCTCATGAGCTCCTACAATGCTCTTGCTGGTTTTGGACAGCCAGTGAGCAGGAAAATTGCCTTCCAACAGCCACTGTGAATGGAACTGCTTATATCTGCATGATCAGATATCCCACATCCTCCTTTCTCTGTTGGCTGCCTGTGCTGCCCTTCTTATTTGTGGAAGAAATTCTCTGTGTTAGCTGTTTCTTAGGGTTTGTTTCCCTTGTTAGACCTGAAGGGAAGTAAGGTGGGGGTCAGGTTCTTCTCCCAGTGAACTTGTGACAAGAGGAGAGGACATGGCCTGAAGGTGTGCCAGGGGAGCTTTAGATTGGATGTTAGGAAGCACTTCCTGATGGAAAGGGGAATCAGAGACTGGAATGTGCTGCCCAGGGAGGTGGTGGAGTTGTCCTCCCTGAAGGTGTTTAAGGAGAGACTGGATGTGGCACTTAGTCAATGTGATTGTATTAGGTCAGAGGCTGGACTTGGTGATTTGTTCCAACCTCAATGATTCTCTGACTCTGTTTACTTCCTGCATGTTTGTAAACCCTGTGTCCTGCATTGATCAAATTGGAATTGGTTGAGTTCTCTATTGCAATACTTGGAGTATTGTAGTAAAGGACTTGGAGTGATTGGATGAGGAGGAATGGATTGAAGCTTGAGCAGGGCAGATTTAGATTGGAGATTAGGAAGAAATTCTTGGCAGTGAGGGTGCTGAGATACTGGAACAGGTTGCTCAGGGAGGTTGTGGATGCCCCTTTCCTAGACACATTCAAGACCTTCTGCTAGTCCAGGCTGCCCAGGGCTCTGTTCAGCCTGTCCTTGAACACCTCCAGGCAGGCGGCCTTCACAACCTCCCTGGACAACCTGCTCCAGTGTCTCCCCACCCTCACTGGAAAGATTTCTTCCTAACCTTCAGTCCAAACCTGCCCTCCTCAAGCTTCAACCTTTACATTCTGTCACTACAAGCCCTTGTGAAAAAGTTACTTCTGGGCTTTCTTGTAGGCACTTGGTGCCATGGTTGAGTTGATTAGATGGTGTTGGGTGACTTGATGATCTCCAAGGTCTCTTCCAAACTGGTCTGGTCTGGTCTATTCTATTCTATTCTATTCTATTCTATTCTATTCTATTCTATTCTATTCTATTCTATTCTATTCTATTCTATTCCACTCCACTCCACTCCACTCCACTCCGTCCTGTCCTGTCCTGTCCTGTCCTATCCTATCCTATCCTATCCTATCCTATCCTACTCTACTCTACTCTACTCTACTCTACTCTACTCTACTCTACTCTACTCTACTCTACTCTACTCTATTCTCTCTTCAGGCACTGGAAGACCACTATAGGATCTACTCAGTGAATTGTCTTCCCCAGCCCTCTGAGCCTTTTACTTGGAGACACTTCCTCAAGGAGAACAAATCAATGCAGCTCCCCTGGGATCAGCTAAACTCAACCCATTTGCATTCCTCATGATTTTGAGATTCCCTGATTAATAGTTTGCCTCTACCTCAGCTTTGTGCTTCTTAATTTTTAATCAGGCAGAGCTGCAGTTACTCACCTTGTGATTGACACAACATTTCAGAGCTGCTCATGTTTCCCTACCCCCAGATTTTCCTGCCTTGCAAAGCCTTTCCCCATATGCCACAGCACAGCCACTGCCTTTTGAGCAAGCAGCTCTCCTGGACATGTACCACCCAGCGGTCTTCAAAACATGCAGTGGCAACTGAAGATGCCAGAAGCAGGCAGAGCAGGGTGCTTAAAAGGTAGCTGGGAAAGGAAATGTTATGCCTCTCAAATCGTTTGCATTTCACTCCCTTGACTGCTTTGATGGCGATTTCACAGTTGTCATAGATACTTCTAAGCTGGCCAGGCCTAAAGTGAGCATCAGAAATGAGAGCAGGGGGGAGGAGAACAAAAAAACCCCAACAGTATTTTATTGGCCTCAGGGAAAAAAAACCAAACCAAACTAAACCAACCAATCAAAACAAAAAAATAAAACCAAGCAACCAAACCAAACCAAACCAAACTAAACCAAGCAACCAAAACAAACAAACAAAACCAACCAAACCTACCAACCAAGCCAAACCAAACCAACCAACCAAACCAAACTAACTAAAACAAACAAACAAAACCAACCAAACCAAACCAATGAAAGCAACCAAATCAATCAACCAACCTAACTAAGCCTAACCAACCAAACCAACTAAACCAACCAACCCAACCAAGCCAACCAACAAAACCAAACAAAACTAACCAGACCAACCACCCAACCCAACCAATGAAACCAACCAACCTAACCAAAACAAACCAAACCAACCAAGCCAACCAAACCAAACCAACTAAACCAATCAACCCAACCAAACCAAGCCAAGCCAACCAACCAAAACAAACAAAACTAACCATACCAACCAACCAACTCAACCCAACCAAACCAATGAAACCAACCAACCTAACCAAACAAACCAAGCAAACCAAACCAACCAAGCCCAACCAAGCCAACTGAACCAATCAACCCAGCCTAGCGAAGCCAAGCCAACTAACCAAAACAAACAAAACTAACCAAACCAACCCAACCCAACCAAACCAATAAAACTAACCAACCTAACCAAAACAAACCAAACCAACCAAGCCCAACCAACCCAACTAAACCAATCAACCCAACCAAAACAAACAAAACTATCCAAACCAACCAAATCATCCAAACAAAACCAAACCAACCAAAGTAAAGCAAACCAACCAACCAAACCAACCAACCAACCAACCAAAAACAAACCAACCAACCCAACTCAATCAAACCAATGAAACCAAACCAACCCAAGCAAATCGAACCAAGCCAACCAAACCAAACCACCTCCCCCCAAAAAAAACCAACCAAGCAACCAAAAAACACCAAACAACCAAAAAAACAATCATCCAAACTAACAAGAAATCCAAACCCATGATGACTTCATGCATAAGGAGGTGAACTGACCCAGACATGACACCAGTAGCAGTATAGGCCAGTTGTCCCCATCTAGTGGTGGCTGGGAAGAAACAAGAGCTCATAGTGAATGCTAACGACCTTAAATTCACCGCATGGTAGAATTGTCAGGGTTGGAAGGGACCTCAAGGATCAGCCAATCCCAATCCCCCTACCATGGGCAGGGACACCAACAGGTTGCTCACAGCCACATCCAGTCTGGCTGCAAACACCTCCAGGGATGAGGCTTCCACCACCTCCCTGGGCAGACTGTGCCAGGCTCTCACCACCCTCATGGGCAACAACTTCTTCCTAACATCCAATCTTAATCTACACAGTTCTGTTTTTTTCTCCATTCCTCCTGCTCCTATCCCTTCCTGCCACTCTCAAAGTCACTCCCCAGCTTTCTTGGAGCCTCCTGCAGATGCTGGAAGGCCACAATTAGGTCTTCTGGGAGCCTTCTCCTCTCCACACTGCACAACCCCAACTCCCTCAGTCTGTCCTCACAGCAGAGCAGCTCCAGCCCTCTGCTCACCCTCGGGGATGTCCTTCCAGACTCATTTCAGATGGTGGATGGTTTGTGCCTTTAGAAGAAATCTGATATAAACCAAGGATGATTTGCTGTAATTTTGAATGGTTGAATCCTTTCCTGCCAAGCTATGATAGGAACTTTCTTACATCTATTCAGTATTAGGGAGCAGATGTAGAGTCCATTGTGCTTGCAGTGTGTCATAGTGTGCTTTAGAACTGTCAAAATGGGCAGCTTGAATTGAACACTTTCCTGTTCTTCTTCACAGAATCACACAGTTATAGACCTCTTTTATTTGCAAAAGGTCTCAAAGCTGATCAAGTCCAACCACCAACCTCACACCACCATGCCCATTAAACCGTGTCCCAAAGTGCCCTCTCCACAGGTTGCTTGGACACCTCCAGGGATGGTGACTCCACCACCTCCCTGGGCAGCACATCCCAATGGCCAATCTCTCTTGATGGGAAGGATTTCTTCCTCACCTCCAGCCTAAACCTCCCCTGGCACAGCTTGAGACTGTGTCCTCTTGTTCTGGTGCTGGTTGCCTGGGAGAAGAGACCAACCCCCAGCTGCCTACAACCTCCCTTCAGGGAGTTGGAGAGAGCAAGAAGGTCTCCCCTGAGCCTCCTCTTCTCCAGGCTAAGCAACCCCAGCTCCCTCAGCCTCTCCTCACAGGGCTCTGCTCCAGACTCCTCCCCAGATTTCTTGCCCTTCTCTGGACACCTTCCAGCATCTCAACATCCTTCCTGAACTGAGGAGCCCAGAACTGGACACGAGACTCAAGGTGTGGCCTAACCAGTGCTGAGCACAGGGCAGAATGACTTCCCTGCTCCTGCTGGCCACACCTGCCAGCCAGGATGCCTGGCCTGGGCACGCTGCTGGCTCATGTACTGTCCACCATTACCCCCAGGTTCCTCTCCGCCTGGCTGCTCTCAGCCACTCTGACCCTAGCCTCTAGCACTACCTGGGGTTGCTGTGGTCAGTGTGCAGAACCTGGCACTTGGATGTGTTCAATGCACATCTGTCTACAGAAAATGCCTTGAATGATGCTGATAGACCTCTCTCTCCCCCCCCATTATTTTGCATCTTGAAAGAGTCACAAATCACATCACCCTTTGTGTGTGTGTGTGTGTGCGTGTGTGTGTGTGTGTGGTTAGACTCAGGAGGGGTTAAAAAAGAGCTGATTACAAATTCTTTCCCCTACCCACAAGAATAGATGGCATAGGATGAGCTCTGTAAATCGAGGCTCTCATTTCATGTGCTGTCTCTGAATCAGCAGGCTCTGGGAGCGTGGTCCTACACTTGCTGTACATCACTTCTGAATGCCCAAGGCTGGCAAAGCAGCTTCTATTCTCTGCATAGGCATTAGCAGTTTCATGCATGCATGTGGGAATGCCACTCAAAGCAGGAAGCACTCAGGACAAAGGATGATTTTATTGATACAGTAAAAGTCTGATTTTATAGTCCTGTCAAACTGCTCCATGGCTCCAGGGGCTCTACAGCACTGCCTAATCTGGAGCAATTAGTTTCATCAGGCAATGAACCTTTTTATCAGCAATATGGCACACAGTAAATTATCATAGATCATAGAATCATAGAATCAACCAGGGTGGAAAAGACCTCAGAGATCAGCAAGTCCAACCTATTACCTAATACCTAACACCTCCTGACAACTCAACCATGGCTCCAAGTGCCACATCCAAGCCTTTCTTGAGCACCTCCAGTGATGTGGACTCCACCACCTCCCTGGGCAGCACATCCCAAGGGCCAATCTCTCTTGTTGGGAAGAATTTCTTCCTAGCATCCAGCCCAAACCTTCCCTGGCACAGCCTGAGACTGTGTCCTCTTGTTCTGGTGCTGGGTGCCTGGGAGAAGAGCCCAACCCCCACCTGGCTACAACCTCTCTTCAGGGAGTTGGAGAGAGCAAGAAGGTCTCCCCTGAGCCTCCTCTTCTCCAGGCTAAGCAACCCCAGCTCCCTCAGCCTCTCCTCACAGGGATGTGCTCCGGACCCCTGCCCAGCTTTGTTGCCCTTTTCTGAACACCTTCAAGTCTCTCAATGTCCTTCCTAAATTGAGCAGATTCAGATTGGCTGTTAGGAAGAAGTTGTTCCCGATGAGGGTGGTGAGAGCCTGGCACAGGTTGCCCAGGGAGGTGGTGGAAGCCTCCTGCCTGGAGGTGTTTGCAACCAGGCTGGATGTGGCTGTGAGCAACCTGCTGTAGTGTGAGGTGTCCCTGCCCATGGCAGGGGGGTTGGAGCTAGGTGGTCCCTGGGGCCTGCAGGGACAGGATGAGGTACAGTAGCTTCAAACTAGAGCAGAGCAGACTTAGATTGGATGTTAGGAAGAGGTTCTGCACCATGAGGGTGGTGGAAGACTGGAACAGCTTGCCCGGGGATGGGGTTGAGCCTCCATCCCTGGAGATATTGAAGGTGAGGCTGGACAGGGCTCTGGGCAACCTGATCTAGTTGGGGATGTCCCTGCTGAGTGCAGAGGGGTTGGACTGGATGAGCTCTGGAGGTCCCTTTCAACCCAAACCATTGTGTGATTCTATGACTCCTAGGACTCTGTCTATGTTTCTATACCAATGGATCTTACTTGCTGTGCTTGCCAAGGCTCTGACCAACCCTCTTGCTGTGGAAGACTTAGCAAAGAGCCTGAAGCCCAAGCCAAGGAGAGCTGCCTTCTTTTCTGGGTGTGCAGCTGCCTCTGAAGCACAGTCCACAACATTAACCTCTGTGTCCTTCCATTTCCCAAGATTAAGATTCTTCTTCTGGCACAGGAGCAGAACACAAATTGGGGGGACCTGCTGAGGGCCGCCCTCTGCTTCTGTGAGATGTATATTAAAGGGATAAATGTCCTTGCAAAGAGCAGATTTCCTTTGCACCAGCTGTGGTGTGAGTGCTTGGGTGACCACCAGAGTGATAGTGCTGATTCTACAAGTGCTGCAATAGATCTCAGTCCAGAGGAGAGCAGATTCAGATTGGATGCTAGGAAGAAGTTGTTGCCCATGAGGGTGGTGAGAGCCTGGCACAGGTTGCCCAGGGAGGTGGTGGAAGCCTCCTGCCTGGAGGTGTTTGCAGCCAGGCTGGATGTGACTGTGAGCAACCTGCTGTGGTGTGAGGTGTCCCTGCCCATGGCAGGGGGTTGGAGCTAGGTGGTCCTTGGGGCCTGCAGGGACAGGATGAGAGACAGTGGCTTCAAACTAGAGCAGAGCAGATTGAGATTGGATGTGAGGAACAAGTTTCTGCACCCTAAGGGTGGAGGAACATTGGAACAGGTTGCCCAGGGAGGTGGTTGAGGCTGGAGATATTCAAGGTGAGGCTGGACAGGGCTCTGGGCAACCAGAGGATTGGAGGATGTCCCTGCTGAGTGCAGAGGGGGTTGGACTGGATGAGCTTTGGAGCTCCCTTCCAGGCCAGACCATTCTATGCTTCTACAGTTCAAGGAATCTCACAATCCAAAGTAGGTCTAGAAATGCTATAAATTGAGCACTGGCAGCTTGGTCTCTTAAGGGAAGACAAAATCTGGCTCAGAATGTGAATGCTTTAAAAACCAGAAAGGATTCTGCCCTGGAAGGGCCATTCCAAGTGGGACATCTGCCAGGTGGCTGTTTGTGGCCTCCTTCTTTTGGGTGATAAATAGTTTGGGTAGCTGTTGACCTCAGCTAGACCTGGAGTGGTTTGATCTAAGTGAAGCTTGTGCAACTGTGAGGGAGAGAGAAAGAGAGGCTGTCACCAGGCTCTGTGCTCATCTTGATATTTAGGGCACTAAACTTCAACGTCAAGAAGGGTCATTAATTTTCCAGGGCTTGGCAGAGGAGGTTTGAGCCTCTCCTTTCCTGTCACAATGAAGGAGTGCTGAGGTTTGGGGGTTTATTTTTCCTTCTCATCTGGTTCTCCTCTTTCCACCTTCCCTGATCATCACAAAAGTACAAACAAGATTCATCTCTGTCTCTCAGGGTATCCCAGTAAGACACAGGGTCAGAGAGACCCAGAGCAGAGAGCAGAGCAGAGAGAGAGCAGAGCAGAGAGACCCAGAGCAGGCTGGATGAGGCTCTGTCCAGCCTGATCTAGTGTGGGGTGTCCCTGCCCATGGCAGGGGGGTTGGAACTAGATGATCCTTGTGGTCCCTTCCAACCCTGAATGAAACTATGAAACTATGAAACTATCTTAGGGGATGGAAGGGACCTCCAAAGCTCATTCAATCCAGCCCCCCTGACAGAGCAGCATCACCTAGAGCAGCTCACACAGAACACATCCAGGTGGGGTTGGAATAGCTCCAGAGAGGGAGACTCCACAGCCCCCCTGGGCAGCCTGCTCCAGGCCTCTGGCATCCTCACAGGGAAATAATTCTTCCTCCTGTTCCCATGGCACTTCCCCTGGCTCAGCTTCCACCACTGCCCCTTGGGCTGGCATTGGGCAGCCCCCAGCAGAGCCTGGCTCCAGCCTCTGGGCACTGCCCCTGCACAGCTTTAGCCCCAACAAGGAGCTCACCTCTCAGGCTCCTCCTCTCCAAGCTCCAGAGCCCTCAGCTCCCTCAGGCTCTCCTCCTGAGGAAGCTCTTCCACTGCCTGCAGCATCTCTGTGGCTCTGTGCTGGACTCTCTCCAGCACTTCCCTGAGCTCCTTCTTGAGCTGAGGGGCCCAGAACTGGACACAAGATTCCAGCTGTGGCCTCAGCAGGGCAGAGCAGAGGGAGATGAGAACCTCTGTGACCACAGCCCTTCTAATCCTCCCCAGGCTGCCCTTGGCCTTCTTGGCCACCAGAGCACATTGCTGGCTCATGGCCAACCTTCCATCCACCAGGACCCCCCAGGTCCTTCTCTCCTTCACTGCTCTCCAACAGCTCTGTCCCCAACCTCTCCTGCTCTGTGGGGCTGTTCTTTCCCAGGTGCAAGACTCTCCCCTTGCCTTTATGCATTATCATGAAGAAGAAAAGTGCTCCTGAAGGAAAGCAGGGAGGGTGAGTGTCCCATTTGCATAGGCTATGTAGGTCATGGCAAAGCTGCCACTGCTCAGTGGCTTTTGTTGCATCAAATCTCACAGATCTTGAAGTAAGAGGAGGAAGGAGAATTTCTCCTGGCCTTTTCCCAGTCAGATGTAAGCACTTAGTCTGCTTCATTTCTCATCCCAGGCAAGGAAGAGCAGCTTGTTTGGACACCTGCTGGCAGTTCAGCTGATCCCTCAAAAAATGATGTTTACAGCATGTGGATGTTTGCACTTGGAGTGGTTTGTGTGTGCATGGTGGATGATTGCTGCTCTCCCACTGCTTTCCCTTGATTGGCTCTGGGGCTGGAGTGGGTTGGATTTTGAATGGAGCCAAGCAGAATACATTTGCTTAAGAGAGACTTGGACAGGCTGAGAGCTGGGCAGAGGGGAAGCTAAGGAGCTTCAAGAAGGAGCAGTGCAGAGTCCTGCAGCTGGGGAGGGAGAATAACCTGCAGCAGCACAGGCTGGGAGGGGATCTGCTGGAGTGCAGCTCTGGGGAGAAGGAGCTGGGAGTGCTGGGGGGCAGCAAGCTCTGCATGGGACAGCAATGTGCCCTGGGGGCCAGGAAGACCAATGGGGTCCTGGGCTGCATTCAGCAGAGTGTGGGCAGCAGAGCCAGGGAGGTTCTCCTTCCCCTCTGCTCTGCCCTGCTCAGACCTCACCTGGAATATTGCATCCAGCTCTGGGCTGCCCAGCTCAGGAGGGACAGGCATCTGCTGGAGAGAGTCCAAGGCAGGGCTACAAGGATGCTGAAGGGACTGGCGACTGCCTGGGGAGGAGAGGCTGAGAGCCCTGGGGGTGTTCAGTGTGGAGAGGAGAAGGCTGAGAGGGATCTGATCAATGTCTATCAAGAGCTGAGGGCTGGGGGTCAGGAAGGAAGGGACAGGGACAGGCTCTGCTCAGCTGCACCCTGGGATAGGCCAAGAGGCAATGGATGGAAAGTGCAGCCCAGGAGGTTGCAGCTCAGCAGGAGGAGGAACTTCTGCCCTGGGAGGCTGCCAGAGGCCTGGAGCAGGCTGCCCAGAGAGGTTGTGGAGTGTCCTTGTCTGGAGCCTTTGCAGCCCTGTCTGGATGTGTTCTGTGTGCCCTGTGCTGGGTTCTGTGCTCCTGCTCCAGCAGCAAGAGTTGGACTCAGTGCTCTGTGGGGCTCCCTTCCAACCCCTGACATCCTGTGAGCCTGTGATCAATACAAATGCAGTTAAGGAAGATCACTGCAAAGCTATTTCCTTGCATCTCATTCAAACAGGGTGGCAGATTGCTAGGCTCTGTTGACACCTAGTGGCTGCTGGAGCCTTGGTGATCGTTCCAGTGTTTCCATGGTAAACTTTCCACTGTAGAGAGGAAGTCTGTGTAGAGAAAAGTAATTTCTACTCCCTTGTATTTGTATTTAGTGCTGTGTTGATTGCTGTTATTTTGTGTTGCTGTTGTTGCTTGCTTTGTTTGGGGGTTTGGGGGTTTTTCTTGAGGGGTTTTGGGGTTGTTTGCTTTGTTTTCTTGTTGTTGTTGTTGTAATCATTAGGGAATGTGAAGATAATTCTTGTCCTTGATAAGTAATATATTCTTGTTCCTAATTAATAAGAAATGTGAACATTAAAAATAATTATTACTTTCTCATTCCCCAAATGGAAGCAGGAAAGAGGTTGAGCTGCTGGAAGGTGTCCAGAGAAGGGCAACAAAGCTGTGGAGGCGTCTGGAGCACAGCCCAGTGAAGAGAGGCTGAGGGAGTTGGGGTTGCTTAGCCTGGAGAAGAGGAGGCTCAGGGGAGACCTTCTTGCTCTCTCCAACTCCCTGAAGGGAGGTTGTAGCCAGGTGGGGGTTGGTCTCTTCTCCCAGGCACCCAACACCAGAACAAGAGGACACAGTCTCAGGCTGTGCCAGGGGAGGTTAGGATCCATCCCAGGCTGGATGTTAGGAAGGAATTCTTCCCATCAAGAGAGATTGGCCATGGGAATGTGCTGCCCAGGGAGGTGGTGGAGTCACCATCCCTGGAGGTGTTGAAGAAGAGCCTGGATGAGGCACTTGGTGCCATGGTTGAGTTGATTGGATGGTGCTGGGTGATAGGTTGGACTCAGTGATCTCTGAGGTCTTTTCCAACCTGGTTAATTCTATTCTATTCTATTCTATTCTATTCTATTCTATTCTATTCTATTCTATTCTATTCTATTCTATTCTATCCTATCCTATCCTATCCTATCCTATCCTATCCTATCCTAAACCACAAAATGTTAGACACTGGAAGGCATGTACTCCAGCCCCCCTGCCAGAGTAGGTTCACCCTGAATAGGTCACAGTCTTGGGGTCTACTTGAGATATTTCACTACAGAGTCCAAGCAGGGACACCCCTGAGACTTGGTACCCTGTGAGAACTGAAGGAAAACATATTCTTTATTCACAGAGCCTTCTCTCACACTGAATGCCCAATGCTGTCATAGAATCTTAGTATCACAGAATCTTAGAATCATAGAGTCATAGAGTCTCAGAATCAAAGAATCATGGAGTCAAAGAATCATAGAATTAAAAAATTATAGGATCACAGTATGCTCTGGGCTGGAAGCGACCTCCAAAGCTCATCCAGTCCAATCCCCTCTGCACTCAGCAGGGACATCCTCCACTAGATCAGGTCGCCCAGAGACCTGTCCAGCTTCACCTTGAATATCTCCAGGGATGGAGCCTCAACCCCATCCCTGGGCAGCCTCTTACAGTGTTCCACCACCCTCATAATGAAGAACATCTTCAATCTAAATCTACTCTTCTCTAGTTTGAAGCATTTGCCTCTCCTCCTGTCCCTGAAGGCCTTGACAGTCTCTCTCCATCTTGTTTTGTAGCCTCCTTCAGTTATTGGCAGGCTGCTGTTAGGGTCTCCCTGAAGCCTTCTCCTTTCCAGACTGCACAACCCCAACTCCCTCAGTCTGTCCTCACAGCAGAGCAGCTCCAGCCCTCTGCTCCTTCTCCTGGCCCTGATCTGAACACCTTCCAGCCCCTCCAGATCCTTCCTGGCATAGAGGCTCCAGAACTGGCCCCAGAGCTGCAGCTGTGGTCTCAGCAGAGTGGAGCAGAGGGGCAGAATCCCCTTCCTGGCCCTGCTGGCCACACTTCTCTGGCTGCAGCCCAGGATACAAAAGCACCTGACAATTTTCACTGCTTGTTTGTCTTACTTTGTGGATACAGAGAGAGTAGTTTCCTCCCTTCCTCTCCTGCACACAATCCAGGCTGTAGAATTAGAAACTTTTTTGGAGGGGAAGAAAGCTCTTAATGATTTGGAATCTTTAACAGGTTCCATTCAGCTCTGCCCTTCTCACCCACCCCCAAATTAGCATCTCAATAACTCAGATTTCCTGCAGGGCTAAAAGAGATCCTTTCAATCCCCCAGTTTTCTGTGCCATCAGAGCTTTCTGCTCACTGTCTCATGCTTTCATTTTAAATTAACTTGATCAAAATAAAGGTTATGCTTCTGTACTCTTCAAAGTGATTAGAAGAGCCATGATAGAGGACATGAAAATGATAAGCTGCTTCCAGTTAGCCAGCTGTCGCTGAAAGTCTAGACCCCAAAAGAAAAGACCCCAACAGCCCAGGGTGTTTTAGGTCTTGCTGTCCTTTTGCCCCCATCAGAATGAGAATTGATTTTAAAGGTCACTTTCATCCCTGAGTGAAGGCAAGGTGAAAAATACCAACAGCTTTTGAGGTCTGGAGCCCCTCAACACAGGATAGACGTGGACCTGAGGGAGAGGGTCCAGAGGAGGGCCATGAAGAGGAGTGGGGTGGGCTAGAGAACCTCTGCTATGAGGACAGGCTGAGGGAGCTGGGGGTGTTCAGTTTGGAGAAGAGAAGGCTCCCAGGAGACCTAATTGTGGCCTTCCAGCATCTGAAGGGGGCTCCAAGAAAGCTGGGGAGGGACTCTTTAGGCTGTCAGGGAGGGATGGGACCAGGGGGAATGGAGCAAAACTGGAAGTGGGTAGATTGAGATTGGCTGTTAGGAAGAAGTTGTTGCCCATGAGGGTGGTGAGAGCCTGGCACAGGTTGCCCAGGGAGGAGGTGGAAGCCTCCTGCCTGGAGGTGTTTGCAGCCAGGCTGGATGTGGCTGTGAGCAACCTGCTGTAGTGTGAGGTGTCCCTGCCCATGGCAGGGGGGTTGGGACTGGATGAGCCTTGAGGTCCCTTGAGGACCTGCAGGGGGCTACAAGAAGGCTTGGATGGGACTGTTCACAAAGGTCTGCAGGGACTTTACTAGAGGCAATGGCTTCAAACTAGAGCAGAGCAGATTGAGATTGGATGTGAGGAACAAGTTCTGCACCAGGAGGGTGGTGGAACACTGGAACAGGTTGCCCAGGGAGGTGGCTGGGACTCCATCCCTGGAGATATTGAAGGTGAGGGTGGACAGGGCTGTGGGCAACCTGATCTGGTTGAGGATGTCCCTGCTGAGTGCAGAGGGGATTGGACTGGATGAGCTTTGGAGCTCCCTTCCAACCCAGAGTATTTTGTGATCCTATGATTCTTTGATTCTATAACCCTGATTCTATGACTATGAGTCTGTGACTCTATGACTCTATGATTCTATGACTCTGTGGCTCTATGTCAGACCTTCCCTTGCTCTCCCCACTAGATGAATTTCAGTAGCCTGTGTTTTGCTTTGGTTTGTTTTTTTTCCCCACTTATGTGCCATGCTCTGTAGCTGCAGTGAGATTTGCTTGTCAGAAGAACGAGAGCACACTCTGCATATTTAATATCAAGAGGATGAATATATTGCCTTGCTTCTGTCATGTTTGCTGTGTTACAGGAGAGTGTTACACACCTGCTTTGCTTTTCAGCCCCTTTGTGACTGTGCCTGGCACAGATAAAATAAAACCCCAGCAATTCACTTCATTCCCTGCGTGTTGGCCTTGCCTGGGAATCAAGGAGATGCAGCACCAAAGTACAAGCAGTTAATTAGGCTGAGAGCTGTAAAACAGAAGTGTGGAGCTTTGCCCCAACCTTCTGCACTTTGTAGCAGCAGCAGCAGCTGGGTCCAGTGCCAAAGCTGGGGGAGCAGTAATGGGTTGTGGAGATTGAAAACCTTTTTTGCTCTTGTTGCCAGAAAGAAAGGAACACCTTGTTAATGTGCTCCTATACATCATCCAGCTCAGGATCCACAGAGAGAGAGGCCAACACTGGGCCACTGAGATGCTGAGGGGACTGGGAAATCTCTCATGTGAGGAAAGGGTGAGAGCTGGGGCTGTTTAGCTGCCTCCACCACCTCCCTGGGCAGCACATTCCAATCCCTGACCACTCTGGAAGGGAAAAAACTCTTCCTACTCTCCAGTCTAAACCTACTCAGTTACAGCTTCCTGCTCAATTATAGCTTGAGGCCATTGCCTCTTGCTCTGTCACTAATGACCTGTGAGCAGAGACCAGCAGCAGCCTCTCCACAACCTCCTTGCAGGGAGCTGTAGAGAGCAATGAAGTCTCCCCTCAGCTTCCTCTTCTCCAAACTAACCATCCCCAGCTCCCTCAGTTGCTCCTCCTAAGACATTTCCCAGCCCCTTCCCCAGCTTCCTTGCCCTCCTCTGCACTCCAGCAAGAGCCAGCAAATATTCCATGTGTTCAAATACAATAAACACCAAATCCAAAGACAACCAAAGCCAAACCCAACTAAACAGGATCAGAGGGGATAAAGGAATGATATAATTACGTTGACCACGTGGTGAGAAACAGAGATTGGACTTCATAACAGCAACCAGGAAACACAGAATGGGGTTAGGGGTTGGAAGGGCACAGATCATCCAGTCCAACTCCCCTGAGCAGGGACACCTTCCACCAGCCCAGGTTGCTCAAGGCCTCATCCAACCTGGCCTTGAATATCTCCAGACAGGGCACATCCACAAGCTCCTTGGGCAACCTGTTCCAGTGTCTCACCACCCTCACTGGAAAGGATCCCTTCCTAATCTCCGGTCTAAATCTGCCCTCCTCATGCTTCAAACTATTCCTCCTCATCCTACCTCTTCAAGCCCTTATAAAAACTCCTTTGTGGCTTTTGTTGCAGCCCCTTCATGTCCAGGAAGGTCACTCTAAGGTCTCCTTGGAGCCTTCTCTTTTCCAGGCTGAACAGCCTCAACTCTCTCAGCCTGTCCCCATAGGGGAGGTGCTCCAGCCCTCTGATCACCTTTGTGGACTTCTGTGAACCCCCTGCAACACTTCTATGTCCATTTCACGCTGAGAGCACCAGGACTTGACACAGTCATGCCTGTGATGCTGCTCATTCACTATGCTACTCAGCCTCTCATAGGGGTGTTCCTCATTTCAACTCCACTGAACTCCAGTGACTGAATTTCTCTCCTGGTAGAAGGGAAAACCAAAGGGTTTGTATAATCAGGCATCACTCTCATGCCTTTGATAGCTAATTGCCTCTACAATCTGCTAAGAAGCTGTACCTGTTGGGACTTGTTCCCTTTGATGCAGCTGTTCTGTATTCAACCTTGAATTGGCACCAGAGATCTATATCCAGCAGCTATGTTTTCATAGAGGCAAAACAGAAAATCCTTGTAGATTTGAGATTGAATTCTAAAATGTGTTATTCTCTCAAAGCTCTTGTCCTTCAGGTACCCCCAGCCTTCCTTTGGCACCAGCTTTAACATGTGTGTCATAGAATCACAGATTGTTAGGGGCTGGGAAGGACCTCCAAAGCTCATCCAGTCCAACCCCCTGGCAGAGCAGGGGCACCCAAAGCAGAACAGAACAGAACAGAACAGAAGTAGAATGGAATAGAACAGGAGTGGAGTGGAGTGGAGTGGAGTGGAGTGGAGTGGAGTGGAGTGGAGTGGAGTGGAGTGGAATGGAAGGGAAGGGAAGAGAATAGAATAGAATAGAATAGAATAGAATAGAATAGAATAGAATAGAATAGAATAGAATTAACCAGGTTGGAAAAGACCTTGGAGATCATCAAGTCCAACCTATCACCCAACACCATCTGATCAACTCAACCATGGCACCAAGTGATTCTGCCCCTCTACTCCGCTCTTCTGAGACCCCACCTGGAGCACTGTGATTCTCTGTGCCAGGAAGGATCTGGATGTGCTGGAGGGTGTCCAGAGAAGGGCCACAAGGATGAGCAGAGGGCTGGAGCTGCTCTGCTATGGAGGCAGACTGAGGGACTTGGGCTTGTTCAGTGTGGAGAGCAGAAGGCTCTAAGGAGACCTAATTGTGGCCTTCCAGGATCTGCAGGGGGCTCCAAGAAAGCTGGGGAGGGACTTCTGAGGGTGTCAGGGAGGGATAGGAGAGACCAGCACCAGTGCCTTTCAGGGAGCTGTAGAGAGCAATGAGGTCTCCCCTCAGCCTCCTCTTCAGCAACCTATGGGCTGCCCGGGGAGGTGGTGGAGTCACCATTATTGGAGGTGTTCAGGAGGAGACTTGATGGGGTGCTTAGTGCCATGGGTTAGTTGTTTAGGTGGGTTGGATTGGTTGATAGTTTGGACTTGATGACCTTGAAGGTCTCTTCCAACCTGGTCTATTCCATTCCATTCCATTCCATTCCATTCCATTCCATTCCATTCCATCCCATCCCATTCCATCCCATCCCAACCATCCCCAGCTCCCTCAGTTGCTCCTCGTAGGATTTATTCTCATGAGGCTTGTGAGGCTCGTGTGATCATGCAGGCTCTCTGCCTGTTGTTGCCAGCCCTGCAGCTTGTTGCCCATCCATAACTGAATCAAACCAAACAGACACCACCCAAAAAAACCCAAGGGAAACCCTAAAACATTTAGAGAAATATATATATATATATACACACACACCCCTATATCTATCTTTTATACCACTTTATTCCCTGAGTTCCTTTTCTTCTCTACTCAGTGTGCATTAGGCACATTGTGTGAGCCAGGGACGTTAGGTCCTCGCTGAAAATGCAGAAGAATGGCTGTTATTTAACCTACTTTTCCTTGAATGGGAAGTGAATTTTCAGCTTCATCCTCCCCAAAAGAAGCATTTGCATCTTCAAATGGAAATAATCCATTTAGTGGCAAGAGGCAGCAGGCTCCTCTCCGAACCCCCCCCGTCCCCTATGCAAATGTAACATTTGCTTCCTCTTCCTTTGATGTGGATAATGGAATCAAGGAGGTGTGCTAAGCTTGAATCGCAATACCATGACTGTGGATAACAGCAAAGTAGCCAAAGCTGTTCTGGAAGAGAATAATTAAAGGTAGCCCCTCTGTAGATGAGAGGTTGGAAGGTTTCTTAATGTCCTTCCACCTCTGGAGGGGGAATGTCTTCAGTTGCTGGAAGAAAATAAACTCTCTGTCCTAGTTTTCTGAGTATCATGGAATGGCTTGAGTTGGAAAGGACTTTAAAGATCATCCAGTTCCATCTTCCCTGTGCTTTAATGGACTTTGTTAGATGATGAACTGAGGGCTGGAGCTGCACTCCTATGAGGACAGACTGAGGGAGTTGGGGCTGTTCAGTCTAGAGAAGTGAAGGCTCTGAGGAGACCTAATTGTGGCCTTCCAGGATCTGAAGGGGGCTCCAAGAAAGATGGGGAGGGACTTTTGAGGGTGTCAGGGAGGGATAGGGGCAGGGGGAATGGAACAAAACTAGAAATGGGTAGATTGAGATTGGATGTTAGGAAGAAGTTGTTCCCCATGAGGGTGGTGAGAGCCTGGCACAGGTTGCTCAGGGAGGTGGTGGAAGCCTCCTGCCTGGAGGTGTTTGCAGCCAGGCTGGATGTGGCTGTGAGCAACCTGCTGTAGTGTGAGGTGTCCCTGCCCATGGCAGGGGGCTGGAACTGGCTGAGCCTTGAGGTGCCTTCCAACCCTGACAATTCCATGACTCTATGTTTTTTAGCATTTCATGTGAAAGCCTAAGTAGAATCGTTGATATCCTTTTTACCCTGTAGGACTCTGATTGCATTTTCATTAACTCCCTAAGAGAGATTTTTAAAGAGATCTGCAGAAACGTCCTGAAAGAGATTTTGAAGGGACCTGCAGAAATGTCCTTCTTTGGCTGATTACCAGGAAGGATGTTGCAGCAGGATGCACTTAGCTGTACACAACCCCAACCACTCAAGGCTGGGCTCACCCTGCTGGTCAGACTCCGTGACCTCAGAGGTCTCTTCCAGCGACTCTCTGATTCTATTTGGGTCACGCAGGCTCTTGCTTAACTCACACTGCACAGAGGAGGTTTTCCGAGTGCTTCACAGGGTGATGTGTGATGGAGGACAACAAATGGACTGAAACATTGATCAGAAGAGACAGGCAGATGATGAGAGGGGGAACGCGTGACCGCATAGGGAGCACACAAATCTTCTCTAGCTGTGTTGGGCTTCAAGTTCAAATCAGGTCTGGAACTGAAAGCTTCCTTAGTTAAATACTCTTTTTCCCCCCGTTGTTCAGTGCCTAAGCATAATGCATGGAGTGGAAACAAATATTTTAAACCATTGTATCATATCATAGTATCAGTCAGGGTTGGAAGGGACCACAAGGGTCAGCTAGTTCCAACCCCCTGCCATGGGCAGGGACACCCCACACTAGATCAGCCTGGACAGAGCCTCATCCAGCCTGGGCTTAAACCCCTCCAGGGACAGGGCCCCAACCACCTCCCTGGGCAACCCATTCCAGGGCTTCACCACTCTCATGGGGAAGAACTTCCTCCTCACCTCCAGCCTGAATCTCCCCACCTCCAGCTTCATTCCATTCCTCCTAGTCCTATTACTATGTCACATCCTGAGAAGTCCTTCCCCAGCCTTCTTGTAGCAGCAGACACAGGCTGGAGGGAAGGGATCCATCCAGAGGGACCTGGACAGGCTGCAGAGCTGAGCCCATGGCAACCTCAGGAGGTTCAACAAGACCAAGGGCAAGGTCCTGCAGCTGGCTCAGGGCAATGCCAGGCACTGATAAAGGCTGGGCAGGGACTGGCTGGAGAGCAGCCCTGAAGAAAAGGCCTTGGGGGTGCTGGGGGAGGACAAGCTCAAGAGAAGACAGCAGTGAGCACTTTCAGCCCAGAGAGCCAAGCAGAGCCTGGGCTGCAGCAAGAGAAGTGTGGCCAGTATCAAGTGTCTCAATGTCCTTCTTAAATTGAGGAGCCCAGAACTGGACACAGGACTCAAGGTGTGGCCTAAGCAGTGCTGAGCACAGGGCAGAATGACCTCCCTGCTCCTGCTGGCCACACTGTTCCTGATGCAGGCCAGGATGCCCTTGGCCTTCTTGGCCACCTGGGCACATTAAATCTCTGTTAACATTAGTTTTGCTCTTCCAGATTCTTCTCTTGCACTTTTCCTCATCCTCTACTGTCAGAAAGTCTTTTATTCCTCCTTATCAAATCAGCTGATGGTTACTGAATGTGACAACCAGTTTTCTCCCTCTATTTCACAGATAATGTTGAGAGGAATTACTGTGATGCAGGGATGGAAGAGGCATTCAGCTCTCTTGATTTCCTACCAAAGCCATCTGCAGTTTAGTGCTGGAGATCAAGTGGTTTCCTGCCTAAGCAGATCTCTTTTATCCCAAAAGGCTTTCAAAGGCAGTCAGTTGGAATCTACATCATGAGGGGTACAGATCCAGGCCATTGTTTATTACTCTTAACACTTTTAAGACATTAACTTAAATAATGACTTCATGCCTTAATATAAAGAACCTTTTTTTCCCCTAAAAGCATCCTCAGGGCAACTGAGCAGCACAAAGTATTTATGGAAGGCAGATTTTATCATTTTGGTCTTGAACCTCATCCAAATCAAATATTCAAACCACTTTTAAAGTGTTTTCTGGTAGGAAGAGAAGGAAGGAAGAGATCTTAGTAGGGAAGGGTTGATGATAAGACATTAAGAGGGAGTCAGAATTGTTCTGAGTGGAAAAGACCTCTAAGATCATTCAGTCCATGTGTTGACCCAACCCCACCATGGCCAGCAAACCATGTCCCCAAGGGTCATGTCCACAGGTTTCTTGATGACCTCCAGGCAGAGAGGCTTCACCACCTCCCTGGGCAGCCTCTCCCAACCCCTGACCACTCTTGCAGCAAAGATATTTTTCCTCATCTCCAACCTAACCCTCCCCTGGAGTAATTTCAGGCCATTTCCTCTCCTTCTGTCACCCGAGAGTAGGAAGAAGAGCCCAATCCCCACCTCACTGCAGCCTCTTTTCAAGCAGTTGTGCAAAGCAAAGAGCCAGCAGTGAGCACTTGCAGCCCAGAAAGCCAAGCAGAGCCTGGGCTGCAGCAAGAGAAGTGTGGCCAGCAGGGCCAGGGAGGGGATTCTGCCACTCTGCTCCACTCTGCTGAGACCACAGCTGCAGCTCTGGAGCCAGCTCTGGAGCCTCTGTGCCAGGAAGGATCTGGAGGGGCTGGAAGGTGTCCAGAGAAGGGCCAGAAGGAGGAGCAGAGGGCTGGAGCTGCTCTGCTGTGAGCACAGACTGAGGGAGTTGGGGTTGCTCAGTCTGCAGAAGAGAAGGCTCCCAGGAGTCCTTCTTGTGGCCTTCCAGGATCTGAAGGGGGCTCCAAGAAAGCTGGGGAGGGACTTTTGAGGGTGCCAGGGAGGGATAGGAGTAGGAGGAATGGAACGAAAACTCTAAATGTGTAGATTGAGATTGGCTGTGAGGAGGAAGTTGTTGCCCATGAGGGTGGTGAGAGCCTGGCACAGGTTGCCCAGGGAGGTGGTGGAAACCTCCTGCCTGGAGGTGTTTGCAGCCAGGCTGGATGTGGCTGTGAGCAACCTGCTGTAGTGTGAGGTGTCCCTGCCCATGGCAGGGGGGTTGGGACTGGATGAGCCTTGAGGTCCCTTCCAACCCTAACAGTTCTCTGATTCTATGCTCCCAAGGGCCTTTTCCAACCTGCCTGAGCCTGTGATTCTGCAGTAAAGATCTCAGCCCCTCTAAGATTCACTCCTTTCATTTTCTTTTGACTTCTTACAATCCAGGAAGGTTTTTGCCACTGAGACATGAATTCTGCCAACTCTCTTTACAGCCTCGCTGTTTACTCTCAGCAACCTCACTCACTGCCCAAAGAGACCTGCAAGGCTCTGCTGCATTCCAGCACTTTAACAAATCCTGGCTTAATTGAAGCATGTTTGCTATGCTTTGGGTGTTTTTTTCCACCCTTCTTGCATCGACTTTTCCCGAAAGGATGAGCTGACAGAGGCTGAGAATGTAGAACGTTCTGTGAAACATGATAGCAAGCTCCTAATGTTTGACCTTTCCATCACCGAAGCAATAAGACACTCCAGGGTGTGCTGCTGAAGCATAATATTAACACAGCTCACCTAGGCTGGCTTTTGCATGCATACTGATGGCAGACAATAATGGGCACCCTGGAGTGGTTGAGAGAAGGATGAAATAAAGGCAGATAAATGGCTTGAGGAGGTTTCTAATGACTGTAATGGTTTGGGGGACTCTTAGCAGAGGGCTGCATTTAAAGAGCAAAACACAGAACACTCAACCATGAAGAGACAAAGGGTCTGGAGTCATTAATAATTGTGTAAAACCAAAGCAAAACAGAGTATTTAACCAGGAAGAAGCAAAGGGTTTGGGATTATTGATAGTTGTGTAAAACCAAAGCAAACCTTAATATTTAACCAGGAAGAGTTTGAGGATTTGGGATTATTGATAATCATGTATTTTCATTCTAAGAGGGACAGTAGGTTTAGACATCCAGTCTGAATCTACACACTTCTAGTTTTGCTCCATCCATCCTGCTCCTATCACTCCCTGACACCCTCAAAAGTCCCTCCACAGCTTTCTTGTAACCCCCTTCAGTACCTGGAAGGCCGCAATTAGGTCTCCTCAGAGCCTTCTCCTCTCTACACTGCACAACCCCAACTGCCTCACTCTGTCCTCATAGGAGAGCAGCTCCAGCCCTCTGTTCATCCTCATGGCCCTTCTCTGGGCACCTTCCAGCACCTCCAGATCCTTCCTGGCACAGAGGCTCCAGAACTGGCCCCAGAGCTCCAGCTGTGATCTCAGCAGAGTGGAGCAGAGTGGGAGAAGAGACCCAGTAGAGAAAAGGCTATAAAAGTAATGCTAGATATATAGCAAGGGTGCCAAATTCTGTAGAAGGGCAACAAGGCTTGGGAGAGGCCTTGAGCACAAGCACTGTGAGGAGAGGCTGAGGGAGCTGGGATTGTTTAGCCTGGAGAAGAGGAGGCTCAGGGGAGACCTCATTGCTCTCTCCAACTCCCTGAAGGGAGGTTGTAGACAGGTGGGGGTTGGTCTCTTCTCCCAGGCACCCAGCAGCAGAACAAGAGGACACAGTCTCAGGCTGCACCAGGGGAGGTTTAGACTCGAGGTGAGGAGAAAGTTCTTCACTGAGAGAGTCATTGGCCATTGGGATGTGCTGCCCAGGGAGGTTGTGAAGTCACCATCACTGGAGGTGTTCAAGAAGGGATTGGACGTGGCACTTGGTGCCATGGTCTAATCATGAGGTCTGTGGTGACAGGTTGGACTCGATGATCCTCGAGGTCTCTTCCAACCTTAGTGATACTGTGAGACTGTGATAATCCACTTTTAAAGCTTCTAGGCTATGTCAGTGACTGCAACTGGGTTATTCATTTCATTTTAATAAGTATTTGTTCCAGAAGAGCAGACCCCTAGGTAGGTCATATCTAAGCAAGAAACAACAAAAAAGGAAGAATAAAGAAGCTAATTGCCTGGAAAAAAAGTCAGAAGGTGAGGCTCAAAGGCAATAATTGGAGGCACAAGCCCTCTTGAAATGAGAAGAGAGATAAACACGAAGTTTCACTGCTAAGTGATAAATGACTTCTGATTGATTTAGTTTGCACTGCAGCCCCACATCTCCAAATGTCACATCTGCACCCAAATAACCTTCCTGGGGATGTGTAAATATTTTCACAGTATCACAGCAGCTAAACTGAAGAAAAACTTCTGTCCACCAAGAGCTCGTCTTTGTCTGCTGTACTGATGGTTTGAATAAGCTGCAAGGAGAAAAAATCAAGCATAGAATCACCCAGAATCACCAAGATTGGAAGAGACCTCAATGATCACCAAGTCCAACCTGTCACCACAGACCTCATGACTAGACCATGGCACCAAGTGCCACATCCAATCCCTTCTTGAATACCTCCAGGGATGGTGACTCCACCACCTCCCTGGGCAGCACATCCCAATGGCTAACAACTCTCTCAGTGAAGAACTTTCTTCTCACCTCCAGCCTAAACCTCCCCTGGCACAGCTTGAGACTGTGTCCTCTTGTTCTGGTGCTGCTTGCCTGGGAGAAGAGACCAACCCCCACCTGCCTACAACCTCCCTTCAGGGAGTTATAGAGGGCAATAAGGTCTCCCCTGAGCCTCCTCTTCTCCAGGCTAAGCAACCCCAGCTCCCTCAGCCTCTCCTCACAGGGCTGTGCTCCAGACCCCTCCCCAGCTTTCTTGCCCTTCTCTGGACACCTTCAAGTGTCTCAATGTCCTTCTTAAACTGAGGAGCCCAGAACTGGACACAGGACTCAAGGTGTGGCCTTACCAATGTAGAGTACAGGCCACAATGACTTCCCTGCTCCTCAAAGTTCTTGGAATGGGGTGCCTGAAACACCCTAGAAATGGGAGGATTTAAACACAAACTGATGTCATACAAATACATTTGAGCAGCTTCCAAAAAGCCTTTCAGCCTGCATGCAGATTTCTCACCGTCTTACCATGGCAGGACACTGAAAGATCACAGAGTCACTTAGTTCTCCTTTCTCTGGCAAATTTTCAACATTTTATTATACAATGTTCAGCACCACAGGGTATTAGAATCATGCTGTAGAATGATGTACTGGGTGGGGGGGGGAAGCAGGGGGAAACTCTCCACAAGCTGAGTACAAAGAATTGGGTATTTCTTCCTGTGATATTCATCTGCTGAGACCCCACCTGGAGTCCTCGGTCCAGTTCTGGAGCCCCTAGGACAGGAAGAATCTGGAGGTGCTGGAAGGTGTCCAGAGAAGGGCCATGAGGAGGAGCAGAGGGATGGAGCTGCTCTGCTGTGAGGACAGGCCAAGGGAGTTGGGTTGTGCAGGCTGGAGAGGAGAAGGCTCCCAGGAGACCTGACTGTGGCCTTCCAGTATCTGAAGGGGGCTCCAAGAAAGCTGGGGAGGGACTTTTGGTGGTGTCAGGGAGGGATAGGTGCAGGGGGAATGGAGCAAAACTAGCAATGGGGAGATTGAGATTGGCTGTGAGGAAGAAGTTGTTCCCCATGAGGGTGGTGAGAGCCTGGCACAGGCTGCCCTGGGAGGTGGTGGAAGCCTCCTGCCTGGAGGTGTTTGCAGCCAGGCTGGCTGTGGCTGTGAGCAACCTGCTGTGGTGTGAGGTGTCCCTGCCCATGGCAGGGGGTTGGGACTGGCTGAGCCTTGACGTCCCTTCCAACCCTGACCATTCTAACTCTATGATTTAGCAGCAGCAAATCATTCGCTGTGCTTGCAGGGTGGTTTTGGTGTGACATTTGCAGAACAGTCCTCTTGCAGGGAGGCAGCAAACCAAGGATTTTCAGCCATGACAGGCATCAACCTATGGATTTTTGTGAGCGAGAGTGAAGGACAGCTGAGGCAAAATGTTCTGCCTGCCCTTCAGGCAGTTAGTTACCAGAGCAGTGGTGAAGCATTGCATCCTTCAAGGTCTATAAATTTGATATTACACTGTGGAGGTGATGAAGGAACACATTCAGATGTCCTTCTTGGTGAGCACCTTAAAGTGTTTAAAGGTGGGGAGTCATGTTTACAAAGCAAAATAGATTGTACTCATAAATTCAGAGGATGGGTTGGGTTGGAAGGGTCCTTAAAGATCATACAATCATAGAATGGTTTGGCTTGGAAAGGACATAAAAGATCAGCCAGTTCCAAACCCCCTGCCAGGGGCAGGGACACCTCACACTACAGCAGGTTGCTCATAGCCACATCCAGCCTGGCTGCAAACACCTCCAGGCAGGAGGCTTCCACCACCTCCCTGGGCAAGCTGTGCCAGGCTCTCACCACCATCATGGGGAAACAACTTCTTCCTAATGTCTAATATAAACCTCTTCTCCTCCAGCTTGGATCCATTCCCCCGGTCCTATCCCTCCCTGACATCCTAAAAAGTCCTTCACCAGAGATGGGGCTTTCACTACAACGTCCAAAATGCAGCAGATCTTAAGGTTACAAACCCAACAATGTCACCAAGAAAGCTCTCCCAAGTAACAGAGAATTATTAGAGGCAGAATATTGGGAAAGAAATATGTGATTTTTTACAAGCTCTGGGAGCAGAGACTGCACTCCCCTCTTGAAGGTGCAAAACCTTAGCCTGGAGCACAGCCCTATGGGGAGAGGCTGAGGGAGCTGGGGTTGCTTAGCCTGGAGAAGAGGAGGCTCAGGGGAGACCTTCTTGCTCTCTCCAACTCCCTGAAGGGAGGTTGTAGCCAGGTGGGGGTTGGTCTCTTCTCCCAGGCAGCCAGCACCAGAACAAGAGGACACAGTCTCAAGCTGTGCCAGGGGAGGTTTAGGCTGGAGGTGAGGAAGAAATTCTTCCCAGCAAGAGAGATTGGCCCTTGGGATGTGCTGCCCAGGGAGGTGGTGGAGTCCCCATGCCTGGAGGTGTTCAAGAAAGGCTTGGATGTGGCACTTGGAGCCATGGTTTACCTGTCAGGAGGTGTTAGGTATTAGGTGATAGGTTGGACTTGGAGCGTGTCCAGAGAAGGGCAACCAAGTTGCTGAGGGGCTTGGAGCACAGCCCTGTGAGGAGAGGCTGAGGGAGCTGGGGATGCTTAGCCTGGAGAGGAGGAGACTCAGGGGTGACCTTATCGCTCTCTACAACTACCTGAAGGGAGGTTGTAGACAGGCAGAGGTTGGTCTCTTCTTCCAGGCACTCAGCACCAGAACAAGAGGACACAGTCTCAGGCTATGCCAGGGGAAGTTTAGGCTGGAGATGAGGAGGAAGTTTTACACAGAGAGAGTGATTGTCCATTGGAATGGGCTGCCTGGGGAGGTGGTGGAGTCAGCATCACTGGAGGTGTTCAGAAGGAGACTTGACAGGGTGCTTGGTTGCATGGTTTAGTTGATCAGATGGTGTTGGATGATAGGTTGGACTTGATGATCTTGAAGGTCTCTTCTAACCTGGCTTATTTTATTCTATCTCTGAGGTCTTTTCCAGCCTGGTTGATTCTATGATCCTATGGAAATCTTTGATTCGATGACTCTCTTCTTTCACCTGTCCGGTTGCTTTTTCATGGGGGTGGATAGTATGGGCTTACAATAACATGTCCCATTGAAACCCCAGTGTCCAGGGGATGGAATCAGCCCTTGGAGCACTGACATTGAAAATGCACTGCAGAGTCCTTGGGAGCTCTGCCCGTGTGAGGCCCCTGAATTTGATTCATGATGCTGGTGTCATGTTTTAACACCCAGGGCAGGTCCAGAATGGGAGAAAAGGTCAAATATTATTATTTTAGGCTCTAGCAAGCCTGCCATAACTAGGAAAATAATTCTGCCAGCCAGCCAGGCTTGTTTGCAACTTATTCTGCTGCCAGTGGGACAGAAATATGATGATGGTGCACTTAGTAATGTAATTAGTGAGCAACATTCAGTGGATTACTGGAGAAAGTAAATCTTCTGCCATGCTGATGCATCTTCCACCTAAGAAAAGAGGGCATATTTGCATTATTTTTATCTTGTTTCTTTCTGACAGGGGGGTGGATGGAGCTGGAGAGAAGGAGGCAGAAAGAGTGGTGGAACCCAGGTTAAGATGCACAGTGCTGATCCTTTGCCTTGCTCTTCTCTCTTTTTTTTTGTCTGTAATTACTTGCAGGCAGTGCTGTGTCCTACCCAATCCATGTCACATTTTTAGAGGTGTTGAAGATGTGTTATTTTTGCTAGCATTTTTCAGCTGAGGCTGCAATAAATGTTCTTTGACTCTTATTTGTAAGTTGAGGCTGTAATAAAGCCTTTTTGACTCTTATTTTTAATTTGAGTATATAATAAAGCTTTTTTTACTCTTATTTTTAAGTTGAGGCTGGAATGGAATTGAATGGAATGGAATGGAATGGAATGGAATAGACCTTCAAGATCATCGAGTCCAACCTATCATCCAACACCACCTGAACAACTAACCCATGGCACCAAGCAACCCGTCAAGTCTCCTCCTGAACACCTCCAGTGATGGTGACTCCACCACCTCCCCGGGCAGCCCATTCCAATGGGCAATCACTCTCTCTGTGTAAAACTTCCTCCTCACCTCCAGCCTAAACCTCCCCTGGTGCAGCCTGAGACTGTGTCCTCTTGTTCTGCTGCTGGGTGCCTGGGAGAAGAGACCAACCCCCACCTGTCTACAACCTCCCTTCAGGTAGTTGTAGAGAGCAATAAGGTCTCCCCTGAGTCTCCTCTTCTCCAGGCTAAGCAACCCCAGCTCCCTCAGCCTCTCCTCACAGGGCTGTGTTCCAAGCCCCTCACCAACTTGGTTGCCCTTCTCTGGACACGCTCCAGCAAGTCAACCTCCTTCCTAAACTGAGGGGCCCAGAACTGGACACAGGACTCAAGGTGTGGCCTAAGCAGTGCTGAGCACAGGGGCAGAATGACTTCCCTGCTCCTGCTGGCCACACTGTTCCTGATGCAGGCCAGGATGCCATTGGCCCTCCTGGCTGCCTGGGCACACTGCAGGCTCATGTTCAGTCTACCATCGACCAATACCCCCAGGTCCCTCTCTGCCTGGCCACTCTCCAGCCACTCTGAACCCAGCCTGTATCACTGCCTGGGGTTGTTGTGGCTACAATAAAGCTTTGTTTTTACTCTTACCTTTTAAGTTGAGGCTATAACAAAGCTTTCACAAGCATGACAAGCATGCACTACTGTTGCTTTTCATAACTTACTAGCATTCCAAATCAACTCAGAAATGTTTGGGCTGGTAGTGTGCAGTTTACTCTTCTCCAAACCATCCAGGTTTGGTTGGTTGGTGTTGTTTGTTTGTTTCTCACTGCACTGAAAGGTCATGGAGAAGAAATGGGAAAAAGATGGTGGCAGCACATACCAAACAACTTCTTGTGTCCCAAAATACCAATAGGCAGGGAGTCCTGTCTAACCATAGAATCATAGCATGGCTTGGCTTGGAATGGAGCTCCAAACCTCATCCAGACCAACCTCTCTGCAGTCAACAGGGTACATCCTCAACTAGATCAGGTTGCCCAGAGCCGTCTCCAGCCTCACCTTGAATATCTCCATGGATGGGGCCTCAACCACCTCCCTGGGCAACCTGTTCCAGTGTTTCACTACCATTTTTGTTCTCTTTTTTAACCTGACAGCAAACCACAGGCTCACAGGATGCTAGGGGTTGGAAGAGAACTCCAGAGATCAACAGCTCCAAAGCCCCTGCCAGAGGAGGAGCACAGAACCCAGCACAGGGCACACAGAACACATCCAGACAGGGCTGCAAAGGCTCCAGACAAGGAGACTCCACAACCTCTCTGGGCAGCCTGCTCCAGGCCTCTGGCAGCCTCCCAGGGCAGAAGTTCCTCCTCCTGCTGAGCTGCAACCTCCTGGGCTGCACTTTCCAACCACTGCTCCTTGTCCTATCCCAGGGTGCAGCTAAGCAGAGCACCAGAATGAAGTTATTCCAGGTGGGCTAGGAAATAGTGGTTGTGAAATGAAAGGTTGGCTTTTTCTCACCCAGAATGTGACATTCATCCTTTTCTTGCTTCCTGCATGCTTAATGACCTGGACTCTTTAGAAGTGATGGGAAATCTTCAGGTCCTGTATGCATAAACAGTCTTCTGCTGACCTCTAATGGAGAAGATAAATCTGAAACTGCTTGGAGTCAATGTAATGTTTAAAGCTCTACAGAAAAAGAGCACAGAGCAATAACACTGACACGATACTTCCATCCTGGTGAAAACACTGGTGTGCATGGAATCATGGAATTGTTAGGGTTGGAAGGAACCTCAAGGAGCATCCAATTCCAGCCCACTTGCCATGGGCAGGGACACCTCACACCACAGCAGGTTGCTCACAGCCACATCCAGCCTGGCTGCAAACACCTCCAGGCAGGAGGCTTCCACCACCTCCCTGGGCAACCTGTGCCAGGCTCTCACCACCCTCATGGGGAACAACTTCTTCCTGACAGCCAGTCTCAGTCTACACATTTCTAGCTTGGATCCATTCCTCCTGTATCTATCCCTCCCTGACACCCTCAAAAGTCCCTCCCCAGCTTTCTTGTAGCCCACTTCAGATACTGGAAGGCCACAATTAGTTCTCCTCAGAGTTTTCTCCTCTCCAGAATGAACAACCCCAACTCCCTCAGTCTGTCCTCACAGCAGAGCAGCTCCAGCCCTCTGCTCCTCCTCCTGGCCCTTCTCTGGATGCCTTCCAGCATCTCCAGATCCTTCCTGGAACAGAAGCTCCAGAACTGGCCCCAGAACTCCATGTGGGGTCTCACCAGAGCAAAGTAGAGAGGGAGGATGTGAAGAAAGTGATACAGAAATATCACAGCTCAGGAATTGATGTGTTTTGCAAACATTAAACCTGTTTTGGATTAAAAAAAATATATGTCCTTGCTTTTAAACCTGGTAGACGGGTTCTGCAGAGGGACTTGGGTAGTTTGGATCCATGAGCTATGTTAATTGGATGAGCTTCAACTATATTGAATGCCAGGTCCTGCCCTTGGGGCACAACAGCCCCCAGCAGGGCTCCAGGCTTGGGGCAGTGTTGCTGGAAAGCTGCTGGCAGACATGAACCTGGGGGTCTAACGGCCAAGCAGCTGAAGAGGAGCCAACAGTGTGCCCAGGGGGCCAAGAGAGCCAAAGGCCTCCTGGCTGGGATCAGCAATGCTGTGTCCAGCAGCAGCAGGCAGGGGATTGTCCCCCTGGCACTCAGCTCTGGGCAGCCCACACCTCGAGGCTGGTGTCCAGTGCTGGGCAGCTCAAGGCAAGAGAGCTGTGGAGGTGCTGGAGCCAGGGCAGGGGAGGGCAAGGAAGCTGGGAAGGGCCTGGAGAAGAAATCTGCTGGAGAGAGGCTGAAGGAGCTGGGGATGGTTAGTGGGAAAGAGAGGAGGCTGAGGGGAGACCTCCTGGCTGCCTCCAGCTCCCTGCAAGGAGCTTGTGGAGAGGTTGCTGCTGGTCTCTGCTCCCAGGTCAGGAGTGACAGAACAAGAGGCAATGGCCTCAAGCTGCCCCTGGGGAGGTTCAGCCTGGAGAGCAGGAAGAGTTTTTCCCCCTGCAGAGTGGTCAGGGCTTGGAATGTGCTGCCCAGGGAGGTGGTGGAGTGCCCAAGGCTGGCTGTGTTTGCAGGTGGTTTGGCTGTGGTGCTTGGGGCTGTGGTTTAGGGCTGAGCCTTGCAGAGTAGGGTTCTGGGTTGGCCTTGGGGATCCTGAGGCTCTGCTCCAGCCTGAGTGTGTCTGTGGTTCTGTGATTCTATGACCCTCCTCTCTGACCCGGTTGTGTTCATGTAAGTACCTTCCAGAGTGCTGCTGGCCATCTCTGCAGCCAAGGCACACTGCTAGCTCTGCCTAGCTTGTGCCTGCCCAGGTCTCCAGGACCATTCCCTCAGAGTTGCTCTCATCTGGACAGGCACCAGCCCCTGCCTTTGCACCACTGCATTGGGCTGGAGCTGCTCTGCTCTGGGGACAGACTGAGGGAGTTGGGGTTGTTCATTCTGGAGAGGAGAAAACTCTGAGGAGAACTAATTGTGGCCTTCCAGGATCTGAAGTGGGCTACAAGAAAGCTGGGGAGGGACTTTTGAGGGTGTCAGGGAGGGATAGATACAGGAGGAATGGATCCAAGCTAGAAATGTGTAGACTGAGACTGGCTGTCAGGAAGAAGTTGTTCCCCATGAGGGTGGTGAGAGCCTGGCACAGGTTGCCCAGGGAGGTGGTGGAAGCCTCCTGCCTGGAGGTGTTTGCAGCCAGGCTGGATGTGGCTGTGAGCAACCTGCTGTGGTGTGAGGTGTCCCTGCCCATGGCAAGTGGGCTGGAATTGGATGCTCCTTGAGGTTCCTTCCAACCCTAACAATTCCATGATTCCATGCACACCAGTGTTTTCACCAGGATGGAAGTATCGTGTCAGTGTTATTGCTCTGTGCTCTTTTTCTGTAGAGCTTTAAACATTACATTGACTCCAAGCAGTTTCAGATTTATCTTCTCCATTAGAGGTCAGCAGAAGACTGTTTATGCATACAGGACCTGAAGATTTCCCATCACTTCTAAAGAGTCCAGGTCATTAAGCATGCAGGAAGCAAGAAAAGGATGAATGTCACATTCTGGGTGAGAAAAAGCCAACCTTTCATTTCACAACCACTATTTCCTGGCCCACCTGGAATAACTTCATTCTGGTGCTCTGCTTAGCTGCACCCTGGGATAGGACAAGGAACAGTGGTTGGAAAGTGCAGCCCAGGAGGTTGCAGCTCAGCAGGAGGAGGAACTTCTGCCCTGGGAGGCTCCCAGAGGCCTGGAGCAGGCTGCCCAGAGAGGTTGTGGAGTCTCCTTGCCGGGAGCCTTTGCAGCCCTGTCTGGATGTGTTCTGTGTGCCCTGTGCTGGGTTCTGTGCTCCTCCTCTGGCAGGGGCTTTGGAGCTGTTGATCTCTGGAGTTCTCGTCCAACCCCTAGCATCCTGTGAGCCTGTGGTTTGTTGTCAGGTTAAAAAAGAGAACAAAAATGGTAGTGAAACACTGGAACAGGTTGCCCAGGGAGGTGGTTGAGGCCCCATCCATGGAGACATTCAGATGAGGCTGGAGACGGCTCTGGGCAACCTGATCTAGTTGAGGATGTCCCTGCTGAGTGCAGAGGGTGTTGGTCTGGATGAGCTTTGGAGGTCACTTGCCACCCAGAGCATTCTGTGATTCCATGATGCTCCAAGCTCTGCTTTCACATCAGGGAGCTGCAGATGCCTCATTTGTCCCAGAAGATGGTGCTCCTGCATTTGTTTTAGAATGTCTACTGTCAGGAACAACTCCTCTCCCGTTCAGCTGTTGTTGAGTTGTGCATTGTTGAGGCTCCCTTTGTCAGCTGTTGATGCAACCCTGCTCCCGAGGCTGCCACGATTACAAAGCCTTTGCATCACGTTTCCATGTGAGAGGTGAGCAAATACACCTCTCCACTAAACTCTACACTAATGGAACCTGATGTGTTACAGCAGTCTCAGTTAGTTCTCTGCCACCAGGACATACAGAGGAGATTAAAAATTAAGACCAAACAACGTGGTTTTTTATCATCCAATGTCACAGCAGCCAAGTTGACTTCTTTTTAGGTATATCATAGCATCAGAGAATTGTCAGGGTTGGAAGGAACCTCAAGGCTCAGCCAGTCCCAACCCCCTGCCATGGGCAGGGACACCTCACACCACAGCAGGTTGCTCACAGCCACATCCAGCCTGGCTGCAAACACCTCCAGGCAGGAGGCTTCCACCACCTCCCTGGGCAGCCTCTGCCAGGCTCTCACCACCCTCACGGCCAACAACTTCTTCCTCACATCCAATCTCAATCTACCCCTTTCTAGTTTTGCTCCATTCCCCCTGCTCCTATCCCTCCCTGACACCCTCAAAAGCCCCTTCCCAGCTTTCTTGGAGCCCCCTTCAGATCCTGGAAAGCCACAATTAGGTCTCCTCAGAGCCTTCTCCTCTCCAGCCTGCACAACCCCAACTCCTTCAGTCTGTCCTCACAGCAGAGCAGCTCCAACCCTCTGCTCATCCTTGTGGCCCTTCTCTGGACACCTTCCAGCACCTCCAGGGCCTTTCCTTGATAAGGTGACAAGACAAAGGAGGCATCCCAGACTGGGTTAACAAAGATATTGATAAACTGAAAGAGATTTCATAATAAATTCTGCTCCCCCACTGCCCTTTGATTTTGTTCTTCATCTAAAATATCTCTCTCATTAAGCTAAGATCGTAAACCCTTCCCACACTTCAAATGCACTGCACCTCTTTCCTCCCAAGCTACCAAATGTTGCTATTCCACTCATTTCCATGGAATTTCATTTGCTTAGGTGTCTTGTAAAAACTTCTCTTCTGTCCTTTTCTCCTTCCCCCCCTTCAGAGGTACTGTAAATATTTGTCTTCTTCCAGTCTTGCTCCTTGTTGGTTCTAAAGCTTTTAGTTGTTCACAGCTCAGAGACAGTCTCAGAGATTTGCAGAGTAGTTTTCAGCTCTGTTCAGGGCTTCCAGCTGCTTTGAGACAATTTCCTTTCTCAGAGCAGTCTATGCACCATGCTTTCACTAGTCTGCTCTATGATCTTAGTCCTTTATTCCTTTCTGTTTTGTCAATCTATAGGTCCAGTCCCAAATTTGAAGAGAATAAGATAGGATAGGATAGGACAGGATAGAATAGAATAGAATAGAATAGAATAGAATAGAATAGAATAGAATAGAATAGAATAGAATAGAATAGAATAGAATAGAATAGAATAGAATTAACCAGGTTGGAAAAGACCTCAGAGATCATGGAGTCCAACCTATCACCCAACACTATCTAATCAACTCAACCATGGCACCAAGTACCTCATCCAGGCTCTTCCTAAACACCTCCAGGGATGGGGACTCCACCACCTCCCTGGGCAGCACATCCCAATGGCCAATCTCTCTTCCTGGGAAGAATTTCTTCCTAACATCCAGTCTAAGATATTGAGATGCTGGAAGGTGTCCAGAGAAGGGCAACAAAGCTGGGGAGGGGTCTGGAGCACAGCCCTGTGAGGAGAGGCTGAGGGAGCTGGGGTTGCTTAGCCTGGAGAAGAGGAGGCTCAGGGGAGACCTTCTTGCTCTCTCCAACTCCCTGAAGGGAGGTTGTAGCCAGGTGGGGATTGGGCTCTTCTCCCAAGCAAACAGGACTGGAACAAGAGGACACAGTCTCAATCTGTGCCAGGGGAGGTTTAGGCTGGAGGTGAGGAAGAAATTCTTCCCATCAAGAGAGGCTGGCCATTGGGATGTGCTGCCCAGGGAGGTGGTGGAGTCTCCATCCCTGGAGGTGTTTAGGAAGAGCCTGGATGAGGCACTTGGTGCCATGGTTGAGTTGATTAGATGGTGCTGGGTGCTAGGTTGGACTTGATGATCTCAGGTCTTTTCCAACCTGGTCCATTCCATTCCATTCCATTCCATTCCATTCCATTCCATTCCATTCCATTCCATTCCATTCCATTCTTCTCTAAATTTAAACCTTTGAGGGCTCCTTCCAACCTCCTGTGATTTCTGTGACCAGAAAACCCTAATTGAAAGAGAAGTAAATCTGCAATTGCCTGGGAGTGTCCAATGCCAGTCCAGAAAGAGGGATTTGAGTAAGCTGAGAGAGGAAACCTTTGCAAGATTTGCTCTGCTCTTGGTTGGTGTTTTTTTTTTCAGTGATAAGACTCCAGCAATTAAAAATGAGCATATTCCTGAGGGTTCTCATTATATGCTGGAGAGTTTGTCCTAAAGGTTCAAATCATGGAAAATCAAGTAGAATAAATTGATGAGCAAATTTCATCACCCCCTTGGAGTGAAGTAGGGAGGGTGGGAGGGGAGAGAAAAAATACACATAATGAGTAAATGATGGAATCCGGCTCCTGCTGAAATGGTCCTGTTGGATGGGGACAGCACAAGGCTTTGGAAATGGCCTGGGTTGTCCTGCTTGGGGCATTAGGGTAGGGTAGGGTAGGGAAGGAAGGAAGGAAGGAAGGAAGGAAGGAAGGAAGGAAGGAAGGAAGGAAGGAAGGAAGGAAGGAAGGAAGGAAGGAAGGAAGGAAGGAAGGGAGGGAGGGAGGAAGGGAGGAAGGGGAAAGGAAGGGAAAGTAAATGATAGAATAGAATTAACCAGGTTGGGAAAGACCTTAGAGATCATCAAGTCCAACCTATCACCCAGCACCATCTAAGCAACTAAACTTCTGTCTTTTGAGATGATTCCAGACTCACAGAATCATTGAGGCTGGAACAGACCTCTGAGATCATCCAGGCCAGCCTATGACTGTGTCCAGTTCTGGGCTCCTCAGTTTAAGAAGGACATTGAGACACTTGAACATGTCCAGAGAAGGGCATTGAGGCTGGGGAGGGGTCTGGAGCACAGCCCTGTGAGGAGGCAGAGAGGTTGGACTGGATGACCTTTTAAGGCTCCTCTCAACCCCTAACTCTCTGTGATTCTGTGATTGCTATTCAACAATTGACAGTGCTCCTGACTGATACCAGGTAATCTTGATGATTTGAAACAACAGCAACAAAAAGAAGAGATAAAGGTTCCCTGAGCAGAATTGCACTGCTTGAGGCTTGCAGCTGATCTCACAGCTCATGAGATCTGTGTTGCAATTAGTTCTGATAAGATGTTCAGATGGCATTTCACAAAGCCATGAAATTGTCAGGGCTGGAAGGGACCTCAAGGCTCAGCCAGTCCCAAGCCCCCTGCCATGCGCAGGGACACCTCACACCACAGCAGGTTGCTCACAGCCACATCCAGCCTGGCTGCAAACACCTCCAGGCAGGAGGCTTCCACCACCTCCCTGGGCAGCCTGTGCCAGGCTCCCACCACCCTCATGGGCAACAACTTCTTCCTAACAACCAATCTCAATCTACCCATTGCTACTTTTGCTCCATTCCCCCCAGTCGTGTCCCTCCCTGACACCCTCAAAAGTCCCTCCCCAGCTTTCTTGGAGCCCCCTGCAGATCCTGGAAGGCAACAATTAGGTCTCCTTGGAGCCTTCTCCTCTCCAGCCTGCACAACCCCAACTCCCTCAGTCTGTCCTCACAGCAGAGCAGCTCCATCCCTCTGCTCCTCCTCCTGGCCCTTCTCTGGACACCTTCCAGCACCTCCAGATAATTTCATTGATAAGGTGACAAAATAAAGGAGGCATTCCAGGTTGGACTATTCAGGACTGCTCCTCATTGTGCAGGTGATGGCAATATAAATGGCTCCTATAAAATATAAATATAAATGGCTCCTATAAATAAGTATTCAACTGATGCTTTGGGCTTTGTGTTGTGAAGTCTTTGATGATATATGGACAAGGCTCTAAGCTGTCCTGCCAGGAGTTAATCCCAAGATATCTGGGGGGGGGGGGGGGCAGTGGAAAGTAAGAATCCAGTTTGGATTCAGTCAAATAAAATATTCAACTGCCCAAACTTGAATATATTAAGTGTTTAAGATTCTGATTAGCTTTCCACCATCCTCCTTTGTCAATTAGGAGCTTGCTGGCTTTCAGAAGGAGGCTCTTCTCCTTCTTGCCTTCCCATTCTGACACTGCTCTCTCCCAACCAAAGAGGTAAGGTGTTTAATTATGCAAGAACAGAAAATACATTCTCCTGACATATAGAGACTCACAAGCTCTCTGGAATAATGTACACCCAGGGCTGGCTGCTGCTCATGATGGATTAGAGTGAGTTTTGGAAGGGCTTCATAAGAATAAATGGGATTCAAATGAGAAGCAGAACAAAGAAGTACAATTTAGGAGCATTGTTTCCTCCCCCCTAACCCACCTATGCAAAGTAAAGCACAAAACCATGATTTCACTGGGAGAGTATTCTGTGTCTCCAACACTTCTTGAGCTCTACAAGCATGAACTTCTGGGTGTTTGATGTCTGCTAGCAGCACCTTAGATGCAGAAATAGTTTTCCACAGCTTACACTTTCTAAAGAAAGGCCTGGAAATCATAGAGCCACAGAATTGTCAGGGCTGGAAGGGACCTCGAGGCTCAGCCAGGTCCAACATCGCCTGCTATGGGCAGGGACACCTCACACTACAGCAGGTTGCTCACAGCCACATCCAGCCTGGCTGCAAACACCTCCAGGCAGGAGGCTTCCACCACCTCCCTGGGCAGCCTGTGCCAGTCTCTCACCACCCTCATGGGCAACAACTTCTTCCTGACATGAATCACAGAATCACCAAGGTTGGAAGAAACCTTAAAGATCATCAATCCAGCCTGTCACCACAGATCTCATGACTAAACCATGGCACCAAGTGCCACATCCAATGCCCTCCAGGGGACTCCACCACCTCCCTGGGCAGCACATTCCAATGGCTAAAGACTCTCTCAGTGAAAAACTTTCTCCTCACCTCCAGCCTAAATTTTCCCTGGCACAGATTGAGACTGAATCTATCCATTTATAGGTTTGTTCCACCCCCCACCCCCAGTCCTCTCACTCCCTGACACCCTCATGTCCCTCCCCAGTTTTCTTGGAGCCCCCTTCACATACTGGAAGGCCACAATTAGGTCTCCTCAGAGCCTTCTGTTTTCCATCCTGAAGAACCGCAACTCCTTCAGTCTGTCCTCACAGCAGAGCAGCTCCAGCCCTCTGCTCCTCCTCGTGGCCCTGCTCTGGACACCTTCCAGCACCTCCAGATCCTTCCTGGCACAGAGGCTCCGGAACGGGACACAGTGCTCCAGGTGGAGCACTTGAAGGTCTTTCGCAACCTGCTCGATCCTATCCTATCCTATCCTATCCTATCCTATCCTATCCTATCCTATCCTATCCTATCCTATCCTATCCTATCCTATCCTATCCTATATCCTATCCCATTCCATTCCATTCCATTCCATTCCATTCCATTCCATTCCATTCCATTCCATTCCATTCCATTCCATTCCATATCATGAAATGCATTTTTGAGGACTCACCTTGGCCAGACATCTCCTTGGTTTTATTTGCAGAAGACAGAAGTTGCCCTCTGCTGGTTTCAGCTTCCATCAGTTGATACATTTTCATCCAATTCTCAGCTTCCATCAACTGAGACTTTTTGATTCAATTTTCCTCTTGCATCAGCTGAGACTTACTAATTCAGTTTCCAGCCACCCTTTTTTTGTTCCACAGGGGGACCTGTGCTGTTTGCACTGTGATAAAGATCACTTCATTTTGCACACCAACTCTGCTCTGGGTCTGCACCTGATGGGAGAATGATCTAATCTTCTCTTACCTTTTATTCAAGCTGATGTACAGGGAACTGCCTGAAAGACTCCAAGTCATCCTGATTCTATAGGGTAGGGACTGAACTGCTGCAGAGCAGGGAAGAGGAAAAGGACCTGGGGGGTCCTGTTGGATGGGAGGTTGACTGTGAGCCAGCAATGTGCTCTGGTGGCCAAGAAGGCCAAGGGCAGCCTGGGGGGGATTAGAAGGGCTGTGGTCAGTAGGTCAGAGAGGTTCTCCTCCCCCTCTATGAGGCTGCATCTGGAATCTTCTGTCCAGTTCTGGGCACCTCAGCTCAAGAAGAACCTCAGGAAACTGTTGGAGAGAGTCCAGCAGAGAGACACAGAGATGCTGCAGGCAGTGGAAGATCTTCCTCAGGAGGAGAGCCTGAGGGAGCTGAGAGCTCTGGAGCTTGGAGAGGAGGAGCCTGAGAGGTGAGCTCCTTTCTGGGACTAAAGCTGTGCAGGGGCAGTGCCCAGAGGCTGGAGCCAGGCTCTGCTGGGGGCTGCCCAATGCCAGCCCAAGGGGCAACGGTGGAAGCTGAACTGTACTTCATCCAGTGCTGGGCTCCCCAGTTCAGGAGGGACAGGGATCTGCTGAAAAGAGTCCAGGTGAGGGCTCCAAGGATGAGGAAGGGAGTGGAGACTGCCTGGGGAGGAGAGGCTGAGAGCCCTGGGGGTGTTCAGTCTGGAGAGGAGAAGGCTGAGAGGGATCTGATCAATGTCTATCAAGAGCTGAGGGCTGGGGGGCAGGAAGGAAGGGCCAGGGGCAGGCTCTGCTCAGCTTCACCCTGGGATAGGACAAGAGGCAGTGGATGGAAAGTGCAGCCCAGGAGGTTGCAGCTCAGCAGGAGGAGGAACTTCTGCCCTGGGAGGCTGCCAGAGGCCTGGAGCAGGCTGCCCAGAGAGGTTGTGGAGTCTCCTTGTCTGGAGCCTTTGCAACCCTGTCTGGATGTGTTCTGTGTGCCCTGTGCTGGGTTCTCTGCTCCTGCTCTGGAAGGGGGTTCGGACTTGATGATCTTTGTAGATCCCTTCCAACCCCTTAACATCCTGTGAGCCTGTGACCACACGGCCATAATTGTAGCACCACCTCATGCCCTCATTTCAGCTGGACTGGTTTCAAATCTGATGATAGTTGTGGGAGGAACTCAAACAGTTTGAAGAGGCTGTGGAATGCACTCTCTGAAATGAAGTCACATAATTAATCTGAATTTTCCTGCAGCTTCTCCCCTCTTGTCAACTCTTCTGTCATCTCCATCCCACAGAGGGTTCTGATCTCCTGGAAGACAAAGCATTTTGTTCCATCAATTTGATCAGGAAGCTGTGTCTGGGATGCAGTCTGGCAATGCTGAGGAATATCTGCTAGGCTCTGTCTTTGCAGATGAGAAATCTCTTGGTGCTGTGGATGTCTGCAAACCCTGTCAGTGATTTATGGACGCAGCTTTCCCCTGGAGCAGTTGGTTTGTGCACTGGGCTAGTTTATACACTGAATATGCAGCTGACCTCCTGCATTTCAGGAAGGTTCCACAAGGCCACTCAATTATTCTTTTGTCTCTGTTTCCTCCCTGATTTTCTCTTTTTTTAATTGAAAGTTTTCAATATTTTTATTGTTATCAGAGTAGCTCAGATGTCATCATTCCCTATTTCATCTTTCCCTATCTTGGACTGATTTCATCTTTCTCTTGGCCTGATTTCATCTTTCTCTTGGCCTGATTTCATCCTTCTCTCTCTTGTCCTGATTTCATCCATCTCTCTTGTCCTGATTTAATCTTTCTCTCTCTTGTCCTGATTTCATCCATCTCTCTCTTGCCTTAATTTCATCCTTCTCTCTCGTGTCCCGATTTCCTCTTTCTCTCTCTTGTCCTGATTTCATCCTTCCCTCTCTTGTCCTGATTTCATCCTTCTCTCTCTTGTCCTGATTTCCTCTTTCTCTCTCTTGCCCTGATTTCATCCTTCTCTCTCGTGTCCCGATTTCCTCTTTCTCTCTCTTGTGCTGATTTCATCCTTCTCTCTCTTGTCCTGATTTCCTCTTTCTCTCTCTTGTCCTGATTTCATCCTTCTCTCTCTTGTCCTGATTTCCTCTTTCTCTCTCTTGTGCTGATTTCATCCTTCTCTCTCTTGTCCTGATTTCATCTTTCTCTCTCTTGCCCTGATTTCATCCTTCTCTCTCTTGTCCTGATTTCCTCTTTCTCTCTCTTGTCTTAGTTTCATCCTCTCTCTCTTGCTCTGATTTCGTCATTCTCTCTCTTGTTCTGATTTCATCCTTCTCTCTTGTCCTGATTTAATCTTTCTCTCTCTTGGCCTGATTTCATCCTTCTCTCTCTTGTCCTGATTTCATCTTTCTCTCTCTTGTCTTAGTTTCATCCTCTCTCTCTTGCTCTGATTTCATCATTCTCTCTCTTGTTCTGATTTCATCCTTCTCTCTTGTCATGATTTCATCCTTCTCTCTCTTGTCCTGATTTCCTCTTTCTCTCTCTTGTCCTAATTCCGTCTTTCCCTATGTTGTCCTGATTTTATCTTTCCCTCATCCTGATTCCATCATTCTCTCTTTTGTCCTGATTTCATCATTCTCTTGGCCTGATTTCCTCTTTCTCTCTCTTTTCCTGATTTCATCACTCTCCATCTTCTCCTGATTTCATCTTTCTTTTGGCATGGTTTCAACATTCTCACTCTTGACCTGGTTTCCTCTTTCTCTCTCTTTTCCTGATTTCATCTTTCTCTTGGCATGGTTTCAACATTCTCTCTCTTGTCCTGATTTCATCATTTCTCCCATCCTGATTTCATAATTTTCTCTCTTGTCTTAATTTCATCATTCTCTCTCTTGGCCTGATTTAATCTTTCTTTCTCACAGAATCATCAAGGTTGGAAGAGACCTCAAGGATCATTGAGTCCAACCTGTCACCACAAACCTCATGACTAAACCATGGCACCAAGTACCACATCCAATCCCCTCTTGAACACCTCCAGGGATGGTGACTCTGATTTCATCTTTCCCTCTCTTGCCCTGACTTCATCATTCTCTATCTGTTCTTCAAAATGAGGGACTGAAAGACAAAACCACTTTCAAGCCAAGAAGAATATTCCACACAGTGACAGTGGAAGTAGGGAGATGAGGAGCTGCATCTCAGTTGAAGGAGGCAGGCTTCACATTTTGTTTTGAAGCTGGGCTGAGTTAGGGCTGCTCTTTGTGTTGGGCTCTGCTTCTTCAGCTGATTGCTCAGGGAAACTCTCTTTCCCTCCCAGATGACAGGAAGTGTTTGCCCTCACATTCTGCTATTCAATGGAAGAAAGGAAAGGCAAGAAGAGGAGAAATGCTTTGGATCTCAGCTGTTGGAAGGAGCCTCTTTTGCTTTGGGTATCCAGACAGAATCCTTGAATGTAGGATCTTTGAGAGGGGAATGAGTGCAGACACCTCTGTGGGGAACAAAACCCACTCTGGTTAGTGATTTGCAGAGCAGATGAAGCAGAGATCCCTTTATGTAACATCACATTTGGGTAACCTGCACAAAAAATGAGCCAAAAAAATGTAATAAAAAACTAGGGTGAGAAGCATGAGAGAAGATCAATAACAGGAAAACATTCCTGAGGAAAAGGAGCACATTAGCAAACTGGGACAGGAGCAGGCAGTGTGAGCTTGCAGCACAGAAGGCCAAGGGCAGCCTGGGCTGCATCCAAAGCAGCATTGCCAGCAGAGCCAGAGGGGACATTCTGACCCTTTGCTCTGCTCTGCTGAGACCTCACCTGGAGTACTGCATCCATCTCTGGAGCCCTCAATGAGGAAGGACATAGAGCTGATGGAGAGGGTCCAGAGGAGGACCACACAAAAGATCAGGGTGTTGGAGCAGCTCTGCTACAAGGGCAGGCTGAGGGAGCTGGGGGTGTTCAGAATGGAGAAGAGAAGGCTCCAGGGAGACCTAATAGCAGCCTTCCAGTACCTGAAGAGGGCTACAAGAAGGATGGAGAGAGACTGTTTGCAAAGGCCTGCAGGGACAGGACCAGGGACAGCGACTTCAAACTAGAGCAGAGCAGATTGAGATTGGATGTGAGGAACAAGTTCTGCACCAGGAGGCTGCTGGAACACTGCAGCAGGTTGCCCAGGGAGGTGGATGTGCCTCCATCCTCTGGAGATATTCCAGGTGAGGCTGGAGAGGGCTCTGGGCAAACTGATCTAGTTGGGGATGTCCCTGCTGAGTGCAGAGGGATTGGACTGGATGAGCTCTGGAGTCACTTCCAACCCAGAGCATTCTGTGATTCTAAGAGGGAGAGTTGGGATCAGGTTCCTTGGTTTGTCTTTGCGTGTTTAACACAGAGAATTACACCAATAAAAGAGAACACAAGCACATATGAAAGGTACAATGGTTCAGCAACAAGAAACCAGCCTTTTGTACACTCTGTAAGGCTTGCTTCCCTTTCAAATTAGCCTCAAACTTCAGATCAGCTTTGTTGTCCTTCCTGGATTGAGGGCCCCAAAACAACACAGGAAATTGTGTCATATAAATACGTTTGAGTACCTTACAAGAAGCCTCACAGCCTGCATGCAGCTTTCCTACCATCTTCTGATGGCAGGGCACTGATAGTTGACACTTAGCTCTCCTTTCTCTGGCAAATTTTCAGCATTTTGTTGCATCAGCCTACAGTGTTCAGCACCACAGGGCATTAAAATCGCACAAGGAGTTGTAGAGAGCAGTGAGGGCTCCCCTCAGCCTCTTCTCTGGGCTCAAACAAGCTCCAAGACAATGAAAGCAGTGTGATATAAAAGCAGTTCCACAGGGAAAGACCTTGGAGTGCTGGTGGGCAGCAAGCTCTCCATGGGACAGCAATGTGCTCTGGGGGCCAAGAGAGACAATGGGGTCCTGGGAGGGAGCAAGAAAAGTGTGGCCAGCAGGGCTGGGCAGGTTTTCCTCCCCCTCTACTATGCCCTGCTGAGACCACAGCTGCAATCCTGTGTCCAGTTTGGGGCTCCCCAGTTGAAGAGAGACAGACCTGCTGGAGAGAGCCCAAGGGAGAGCCAGGAGGATGAGTTGGGGACTTGAGCATCTTCCCTGTGAGGAGAGACTGAGAGCCCTGGGCCTGTTTAGTCTAGAGAGGAGAAGGCTGAGAGGGATCTGATCAATGTCTATCAATAGCTGAGGGCTGGGGGGCAAGGGGAGGGGGCCAAGCTCTTTTGGGTGGTGCACAGCAATAAGCCAAGGACCAATGGAGGCAAATTTGAACACAGAAGATTTCACCTCACCATGAGGAGAAACTTCTTTAGAGTGAGGGTGACAGAGCCCTGGAGCAGGCTACTCAGAGAGGTTGTGGAGTCTCCTGCTCTGGAGACTCTCAAACCCCACCTGGATGCCTTCCTGTGTGCCCTGCCCTGGGTGATGCTGCTTTTGGCAGGGGGCTTGGACTGGATGATCTCTGGAGGTCCCTTCCAACCTCTAATGCACTGTGAGACTGTGATATGCAAAGAGCCAAGGAGCAGAAAGCTTTCCAACAGGTTGCAAGGAGGTAGCTGAGTATTAGCATACAGATTCCATTTCCTCAGCTCATTCCTGCAGCATCTGTCAAAACTTCCACATTTGGAAGCATTCATCTGGGCAGAGCTATGGAGCTATGGAATTGCCTGTCAGGCTGAGTAATTCATTTAATGGCCAGGGCTAAGAGATTCTCCATTAATTGTTTGGAAGATGAGCAGGAGCTGCTGCATGTACCAAAATGCATGTTTGTGGGCCCCAGATATCAGCTGCAAACCAATCTGAATTTGTAGCATCTATAAAACAAAAAAATATGAAGGAAAAAAGAGAGGTGCACTTATCCTTCAGCCTGGAAAGGCAAGCTCTGAAATCCTGTCTGCCTCCATCCAGTGTCTCCAGAGGAAGAGAAGAAATGATTCTGGGGCTGTTTAGTCTGGAGAGGAGAAGGCTGAGAGGGATCTGATCAATGTCTATCAATAGCTGAGGGCTGGGGGTCCGGAAGGAAGGGACAGGGCCAGGATCTGTTCAGCTGCAGCCTGGGATAGGACAAGAGGCAATGGATGGAAAGTGCAGCCCAGGAGGTTGCAGCTCAGCAGGAGGAGGAACTTCTGCCCTGGGAGGCTGCCAGAGGCCTGGAGCAGGCTGCCCAGAGAGGTTGTGGAGTCTCCTTGTGTGGAGCCTTTGCAGCCCTGTCTGGATGTGTTCTGTGTGCCCTGTGCTGGGTTCTGTGCTCCTGCTCTGGCAGGGGGCTGGCACTGGATGATCTTTGGACTCGATGATATTTGAGGTCTCTTCCAACCTTGGTGATACTGTGATACTGTGATCTTTGGAGGTCCCTTCCAGCCCTTAACATCCTGTGAGCCTGGGATTTGCTGTGAGATTAAAAAAGAGAACAAAAATGGCAGTGGAACACTGGAACAGGTTGCCCAGGGAGGTGGTTGAGGCCCTACCCCTGGTGAGATATTCAAGGTGAGGCTGGACAGGGCTCTGGGCAACCTGATCTAGTGGAGGATGTTGCAGGGGGGGTTGGACTGGATGAGCTCTGGAGGTCCTTTCCAACAGAGACCATTCTATGTTTCTATGGTTCTATAATTCTATGATTATGATTCTATGATTCTACAGGTTCCCTCCTTGGATGGTCTGTGCTGGCTTGTGCTCTCACTGCAGATACTGCAACCATCACTTCTCAGTGAGAAGGAAAAACTCAAGAAGGATTTGTTTCATGTCTGAATCATCAGGTACAATGAAGCAGCAGCACTACACAAGGTTTCTTTTGCTGATGTGAGTGATGCACAAGATTTGTTCGGCTTGGACACATCCCTGTGTCACCTACCCTGTGCTGCAATGTGTCCAGAGAATGGCCTAGAGGATGAGCAGAGGGCTGGAGCACCTCTCCTGTAAGGACAGACTGAGAGAGCTGGGGAGCTGTATGCCTCCCTGCCTCTTAGATTTGATTAGAATCATAGAATTATGAGGCTTGGAAGGGACCTCAAGGCTCAGCCAGTCCCAACCCCCCTGCAATGGGCAGGGACACCTCACACCACAGCAGGTTGCTCACAGCCACATCCAGCCTGGCTGCAAACACCTCCAGGCAGGAGGCTTCCACCACCTCCCTGGGCAGCCTGTGCCAGGCTCCCACCACCCTCATGGGCAACAACTTCTTCCTGATATCCAATCTGATTCTCCTGGGCTGTTCCACTGCCTGCTTCCTCAATCACTCCTTCTTGAAAGTGTTGCACAGGATAACAAGGTTCATTGAACTGGAACAGAGAAGGCAGGATTGGACTTCTGTGGCCCTTTGCAAATCAAAGAGAAAAGAGAGTGCCTAGAATGTGGCAGAGGTTTGGAGGTCATTTCCAACCCAGACCATTCTATGATCTCCCTGTACACAAATCTTAGCCCATGTTGCTGAGCTCCTCATTCAAAGTGTGAGGTGTCCCTGCCCTTGGCAGGGGGGTTGGGACTGGCTGATCCTTGAGGTCCTTTCCACCCCTAACAATGATTCTATTACCCCTGTGTACACAGCACCACAGCTGTCATCTTGTCAAGTGGGAGTTGTCTCTTAAAGACTGCTTGTATAATCTTTCCACTAGCACAGGACCAGTGGAGGTCCTTTGCCTTACACAACCACCCACTAACCTAAGAAAACAGAGCAGAAAGGAGCAGAGTTGTGTCACTTGTTTAGTGCTGTGAAGCATGTGCAGTCTCCCTGTCTCTGCAAGCACTGCTCTGATCTCTCTTTCCTGTCAGAATTCTTTCCTGACCCCGAGGGGAAGGCAAAAGGTTTTGTTTAGGATGCCCAGGTACACGCCAAGAAACCTTCAAACAGGCAAGCAGAAAGCCCTGCCAGGATTGTGTCCTGGGCTTGCTCTTGGTTGAAAAGATCACACACAGCATCCTCTGGGCTGTGTTGATTTACTAAACACTGCTTGGGAAAGGGATGCACTCAAATGATGCCTAAAATAGATAAGATGGGACCAGAGGGACCTTGACAGGCTGGAGAGGTGGGCACCAAGGGCAGGGTCCTACAGCTGGCTCGAGGCAATCCCAGGCACAAATCCAGGCTGGGCAGGGACTGGCTGGAAAGCAGCCCTGAGGAGAGAGACTTGGGGGTGCTGGGGGAGGAGAAGCTCAACAGGGGCTCTCAGTGTGCACTTGCAGCCCACAAAGCCAATCAGATCCTGGGCTGCATCAGGAGAAGTGTGGCCAGCAGGGCAAGGGAGGTGATTCTCCCCCTCTACTCAGCTCTGGGGAGACCCCACCTGGAGTACTGCCTCCAGTTCTGGAGCCCCTATGACAAGAGGGATCTGGAGGTGCTGGAAGGTGTCCAGAGAAGGGCCATGAGGATGAGCAGAGGGCTGGAGCACCTCTCCTGCGAGGGTAGACTGAGGGAGTTGGGGCTGTTCAATCTGGAGAAGAGAAGGCTCCCAGGTGACCTCATTGTGGCCTTCCAGTATCTGAAGGGGGCTACAAGAAGGCTGGGGAGGGACTGCTCAGGATCTCAGGGAGTGATAGGACTAGGGGGAATGGAATGAAGCTGGAGGTTGGGAGATTCAGGCTGGAGGTGAGGAGGAAGTTCTATTTGCCATGAGAGTGGTGAAGCCCTGGAATGGGTTGTCCAGGGAGGTGGTTGGGGCCCTGTCCCTGGAGGTGTTTAAGGCCAGGCTGGATGAGGCTCTGTCCAGGCTGATCTAGTGTGGGGTGTCCCTGCCCATGGCAGGGGGGTTGGAACTGGATGATCCTTGTGGTCCCTTCCAGCCCTGACTGATACTATGATACTAAAATAAATACAATGAACCCTGATCAGTGTCTGAGAGGCTGGAGAGAGACACAGAGATTCACAGAATGCTAGGGGTTGGAAGGGACCTTGAAAGCTCATCCAGTCCAACCACCCTGTCAAGGCAGGATCACTCAGGGCAGATCTCACAGGAACACATCCAGGTGGGTGTTCAATGTCTCCAGAGCAGGAGACTCCACCACCTCTCTGGGCAGCCTGCTCCAGGGCTTTGTCACCCTCACAGTGAACCCTCCTTCAAACCTGAGGCCATGGGGTGATCTGAACATTTGAACAGCACCTGATTTGCAATTCTTTCCTCCTGTGCTGCCAAGGGGTGATGCTTTGACCTGCTTTTGTGCTAACAGTGCCTCAGTGCCTCACAAAAATGCTTTCCTGGTGTTATCATTTTGTTGCCTATCACAGGTGGACAAATTCTAATCCAGGAGACTTCTTACTTAACAACTTCTTGACTCCATCTGCCCACCAAAATCAATTCTCTGCTGTGACATCACTTGCATGTCACAGTACTTTAGAGGTTGGAAAGGACCTCCAGAGATCATCCAGTCCAGGCCCCCTGCCAGAGCAGCATCACCCAGGGCAGGCTGCACAGGAATGCATCCAGGTGGGGTTGGAAAGGCTCCAGAGCAGGAGACCCCACAACCTCTCTGGCAGCCTGCTGAGGCAATTCCGTAGCTCCATAGCTCTGCCCAGATGAATGCTTCCAAATGTGGAAGTTTTGACAGATGCTGCAGGAATGAGCTGAGGAAATGGAATCTGTATGCTAATACTCAGCTACCTCCTTGCAACCTGTTGGAAAGCTTTCTGCTCCTTGGCTCTTTGCATATCACAGTCTCACAGTGCATTAGAGGTTGGAAGGGACCTCCAGAGATCATCCAGTCCAAGGCCCCTGCCAAAAGCAGCATCACCCAGGGCAGGGCACACAGGAAGGCATCCAGGTGGGCTTGGAAAGGCTCCAGAGAATAAAACTCCACAACCTCTCTGAGCAGCCTGCTCCAGGGCTCCAGCAGCCTCACACCAAAGAAGTTTCTCCTCATGGTGAGGTGAAATATTCTATGTTCAAGTTTGTATCCATTGGTCATTGTTTCCTTATTGCAAAGCATCAAAAAGAGCTTGGCCCCCTCCCCTTGCCCCCCAGCCCTCAGCTATTGATAGACATTGATCAGATCCCTCTCAGCCTCCTCCTCCCCAGACTCAACAGCCCCAGGGCTCTCAGTCTCTCTTCACAGGGGAGATGCTCAAGTCCCCTACTCATCCTCCTGGCTCTGCCTTGGACTCTCTCCAGCAGCTCTCTGTCTCTCTTGACCTGGGGAGCCCCAAACTGGACACAGGATTGCAGCTGTGGTCTGAGCAGGGCAAAGTAGAGGGGGAGGAAAACCTCCCACAACCTACTAACCACAGCCCTTCTAATCCAGCCCAGGCTGGCACTGGCCTCCTTGGCCACCAGAGCACATTGCTGGCCTAGGGTCAGCCTCCCATCCACCAGGACCCCCAGGTCCTTTCCCCCTTCACTGCTCTCCAGCAGCTCAGTCCCCAGCCTCTACCACCAGGCTGACTGGGATTTTGCCATCCCATTCTACCACTGATTTTTCAGGTAGGTTGTGAAAGAATCTTGAAGGAGCAGGAGTGCTTTTAGCCTAAGTTTTATGTTGTCTCATCCCAAAGTTCATGCTTTGACACTGTCAGAAGAGATCTGCTCATTATGATCTGCAACCAAAGACATTCACAATTTACTCCCTGGGAGGAGAGCTGCTGTTAGCAGTGCTGAGATGTCCTTCTAGTAAGGGGCACAACCAATGGACTGGAACCCTGTTTTCCCCCACCCCCCATCCCCCACCTTGTTTTCCAGCTCTGCATGTGCTCATCATCTTTGGCATGATAATCAAACTAATAAACTTCCCAGCTCTGAGGATGCTTCTAGTCCATTGCACCTGAATGCCTCAACCCATGAGCTGCCCACTAAACACAAACCATTAATGAAATGTGGTTGTCAAGGCAGTTTCAGGCTTTACCTGCTGGGTGCAGAGCTTTGCACCACCTGATTCATTGAGTTCCTTTGGGGTGGGGGGGTGGTTGGCAGCAGAGTAATTTCAGAATGCAGACTGCAGGGATACAGGGAAGTGACTACAGACTACAGGGAAGTGATTCTGCCCTTCTGCCCTGCTCTCATGAGACCTCACCTGCAGTAATGCATCTGGTTCTGGTGCCCCCAGCACAAGATGGACATCAAACTGTTGGTCTCTTCTCCCAGGCAGCCAGCACCAGAACAAGAGGACACAGCCTCCAGCTGCACCAGGGGAAGTTTAAGTTGGATGTTAGGAAGAGATTCTTCCCAGACAGAGAGATTGGCCATTGGAATGTGCTGCCCAGGGAGGTGGTGGAGTCACCATCACTGGAGGTGTTTAAAAGGAGCCTGGATGAGGTGCTTGGTGCCATGGTTGAGTTGATTAGATGGTGCTGGGTGGTAGGTTGGACTGGATGATCTCCAAGACCTTTTCCAACCTGGTTAACTATGGATTGTATTGTATCCTCACTGGAAAGAATTCCTATTCTCCAGTCTAAATCTCCCCTTGTCAAAGTTCAATCAATTCCCTCTCATCACTACAAGCCCTTGTAAAAACTCCCTCCCTGGATTTCTTGTAGGTCCCCTTTCAGGCATCAGAAGGCTGCTCTAACATCTCCCTGGAGCCTCCCTTCCCTTCCCTTCCCTTCCCTTCCCTTCCCTTCCCTTCCCTTCCCTTCCCTTCCCTTCCCTTCCCTTCCCTTCCCTTCCCTTCCCTTCCCTTCCCTTCCCTTCCCTTCCCTTCCCTTCCCTTCCCTTCCCTTCCCTTCCCTTCCCTTCCCTTCCCTTCCCTTCCCTTCCCTTCCCTTCCCTTCCCTTCCCTTCCCTTCCCTTCCCTTCCCTTCCCTTCCCTTCCCTTCCCTTCCCTTCCCTTCCCTCCCCTTCCTTCCCCTTCCCTCCCCTCCCCTCCCCTCCCCTCCCCTCCCCTCCCCTCCCCTCCCCCTCCCCTCCCCTCCCCTCCCCTCCCCTCCCCTCCCCTCCCCTCCCCTTCCCTTCCCTTCCCTTCCCTTCCCTTCCCTTCCCTTCCCTTCCCTTCCCTTCCCTTCCCTTCCCTTCCCCTTCCCTTCCCTTCCCTTCCCTTCCCTTCCCTTCCCTTCCCTTCCCTTCCCTTCCCTTCCCTTCCCTTCCCTTCCCTTCCCTTCCCTTCCCTTCCCTTCCCTCCCCTTCCCTTCCCTTCCCTCACCATCTAATCAACTCAACCATGGCACCAAGCACCCCATCCAGTCTCCTCCTAAATACCTCCAGGGATGGTGACTCCACCACCTCCCTGGGCAGCACATCCCCATGGCCAATCTCTCTTTCTAGGAAGAACTTTCTCCTCACCTCCAGCCTAAACCTTCCCTGGTGCAGCTTGAGACTGTGTCCTCTTGTTCTGCTGCTGGATGCCTGGGAGAAGAGACCAGCCCCCACCTGTCTACAACCTCCCTTCAGGTAGCTGTAGAGGGCAAGAAGGTCTCCCCTGAGCCTCCTCTTCTCCAGGCTAAACACCCCCAGCTCCCTCAGTTCTTCACTACTTCTCCAAATTAATGCAATTCAGAGGCATGAAGAAATTTGCGTCTGAAGCACAGCCACTGACAAGTGTTATGGGGGCAAGCAGCATTCTATTAGAAGGCCTTTCAAATGTGTTGTGTGGTGTTTTTTCTCTTGAGCAGCAGCTGAGGAGGATGCTTCCTGATGTGGCTCTGCTCCTGCTGCACATTTTCTCTTCATCTCTTAAACACTTCTTAAAAATAGAAGGCAGGAAGAGGGAGACTTCAGCTGCCAGAGAATAGCAAGGACCTCAGTTCAGCTTTGGAGAGAAGTCATGAGCAGGAGGCAGCACTTAGCCTTCCACTGAAGCTTTCCAGTGAAGAGAGACTCTGATCATTTGATTGCTCATTTGACAGAATACAGAATAGACAGAATATAGAATTAACCAGGTTGGAAAACACCTCAGAGATCATCAAGTCCAACCAATCACCCAACACCATCTAAGCAACTCAACCATGGCACCAAGTGCCTCATCCAGGCTCTTCCTATACACCTCCAGGGATGAGGAGTCCACCACCTCCCTGGGCAGCACATCCCAAGGGCCAATCTCTCTTGCTGGGAAGAATTTTTTTCCTCACCTCCAGCCTAAACCTCCTCTGGTGCAGCTTGAGACTGTGCCCTCTCTTCCTGTCACAGTTTGCCTGGGATAAGAGACCAACCCTTACCTTGCCCTGACCCCAGAAGCTTGTGGGTACTTTTTCTCCCCTTCCCTTTATATTGGCAGCTCTGATAGGTAGCTTGCTTCATGGAAACAAGGTAAAGTTGCTGGAAGGTGTCCAGAGAAGGGCAAGAAAGCTGGGAAGGGTCTGGAGCACAGCCCTGTGAGGAGAGGCTGAGGGAGCTGGGGTTGCTTAGCCTGGAGAAGAGGAGGCTCAGGTGTGAGGAGAGGCTGAGGGAGCTGGGGTTGCTTAGCCTGGAGAAGAGGAGGCTCAGGGGAGACCTTCTTGCTCTCTCCAACTCCCTGAAGAGAGGTTGTAGCCAGGTGGGGGTTGGTCTCTTCTCCCAGGCAGCCAGCACCAGAACAAGAGGACACAGTCTCAAGCTGTGCCACGGGAGGTTTAGGCTGGGGGTGAGGAGTAAGTTCTTCCCATCAAGAGAGATTGGCCCTTGGGATGTGCTGCCCAGGGAGGTGGTGGAGTCCCCCATCCCTGGAGGTGTTTAAGAAAGGCTTGGATGTGGCACTTGGAGCCATGGTTTGGTTGTCAGGAGGGTGTTAGGTATTAAGCCATAGGTTGGACTTGATGATCTCTGAGGGTCTTTTCCAACCTGGTTATTTCTGTGATTCTATGGTTCCTAGGCTACAAAACTGCTGCCCCACCAGGGCTCCACAGGGCTGCCCTCCAGCAGATCACCTCCCAGCCTGTGGTGTTGGTGTTTAAAGCACCTGGGAAGGAAGGATTGAGAAGAGTCAGGTTGGACTCGATGATCCAACAGATCTCTTCCAACCTTAATGATACTGTAACACACTTTAGCAACTGAGGTTACTCAGTATGTTGAAGGTCTCAGGGTATCACACAGGCTAGAGGAGGATCACTTCAAAATGATTTGGTCCTGAGCGCATTTCAGCATCTCAGGAGAAGTACAAATCAAAGGCCCAGAGCTATGAGCACAGCCTATGGAAGGACATCAACTTCACAACACGATGCTCCAGCAGCTGCCTTGGCAGCTTGGCTTGGGTGGAGTGACAATTCCATCATTTGGGTTGACTTTGTTCTGGCAGCTCCCCATCAGGCAGGATTGATGGGGCAAAGTCACAGAGGTGTCAGCAGTGATAGATTCGAGCCAGGCTTTCATCTCCCTCTCTTGGTGCAACATCAAAGGGGAATCAGGCAGCCTGCAAGGTGCTTTAGACAACTTATTAAAGAGAATGGCTCCACAGCTGACAGAGTGAGTGAAAGCCATATTGATAATTTAAGCTGTAGTTTCCTTCTGAGGTTTTTGGGGGTGGCTTGTTGTTGTTGTTGTTGGTTTTGTTTTGAAGCAGTTCACACAGAAAGGCTCAAGTTAACCACAGCTGGAGAAGAGAGTTGAACCTCTCTAGCTCTGCAGATTCAATGTTAGTTATCATAGTATCTGTCAGGGTTGGAAGGGACCACAAGGATCATTTAGTTCCAACCCCCCCTGCCATGGGCAGGGACACCCCACACTACATCAGCCTGGCCAGAGCCTCATCCAGCCTGGCCTTAAACACCTCCAGGGAATGGTGCCCCAACCACCTCCCTGGACAACCCATTTCAGGGCTTCACCCACTCTCATGGTGAAGGAACTTCCTCCTCACCTCCAGCCTGAATCTCCCCACCTCCAGCTTCATTTCATTCCCCCTAGTCCTGTCACTACCTGAGATCCTGTGCAGTCCCTCCCCAGCCTTCCAGCACCTCCAGATTCTTCCTGGAACAGAGGCTCCAGAACTGGCCCCAGAGCTCCAGCTGTGGTCTCAGCAGAGTGGAGCAGAGGAGCAGAATCCCCTCCCTGGCCCTGCTGGCCACACTTCTCTTGCTTGCAGCCCAGGCTCTGCTTGGCTCTCTGGGCTGCAAGTGCTCACTGCCGGCTCCTGTGGAGCTTCTCCTCCCCCAGCACCCCCAGGTAATTTTCTTCAGGGCTGCTCTCAGACAGTCCCTGCCCAGCCTGTGTTGGTCCTTGGGGTTGCCCTCAGCCAGCTGCAGGACCTTGCCCTTGGTCTTGTTGAACCTCATGAGGTTGGCTTGTGCCCACCTCTCCAGCCTGCCAAGGTCCCTCTGGATGGATCCCTTCCCTCCAGCTGTCTGCTGCACCACACAGCTTGGTGTCATCAGCAAACTTGCTGAGGGTGCACTCAATGCCACTGTCCATGTCACCCACAAAGATGTTGAACAAGCTTGGTCCCAGGACTGATCCCTGAGGGACTTCGCTTGTCACTGGCCTCCACTGGGACATGGAGCCATTGACAGCCACTCTTTGGGTGCGACCATCAAGCCAGTTCCTTATCCATCTCGTGGTCACCCATCAAACCCATGTGTCACCAGTTTGGTTGTTGAAAAGGCTTTGGAAAGGCAACTGTTGAGTACCTAACTTTAATAAACAAAAGATGATGATGATGATGATGGTGGTGATGATGATGATTGAGAAGAAGGCTACTGAGTGCTTGGAAATCAGGGTTCCTCATGTCAGGCACCCTGCACAGCTTTAGCAGCTGCAAGGAGCTCACCTCTCAGGCTCCTTCTCTCCAAGCCACAGAGCCCTCAGCTCCCTCAGGCTCTCCTCATAAGGAAGATGCTCCTCTCTCTTCAGCATCTTTGTGGCTCTGTGCTGGACTGTCTCAAGCAGTCCCCTGCTGTAGTGTGAGGTGTCCCTGCCCATGGCAGGGGGGGTTGGAAGTGGATGATCCTTGAGATCCCTTCCAACCCTGACAATTCATCCAGTCCAACCTTCCTGCACTCAGCAGGGACATCCTCCACTAGATCAGGTTGCCCAGAGCCCTGTCCAGCCTCACCTTGAATATGTCCAGGGATGGGGCCCCAGCCACCTCCCCAGGCAACCTATTCCTGCAGTTGTTCTTGTTGCTTCAGTTTCAGAGACCTGTCTAGGAAGCCCCCCTCCCCAAATTATATTAGTGCCTTGTTCCATCTGGCTGAGCTGAAGCTGCCAGGTGAAAAGTTCCCTCACTTGTGATCCACTCTTGGTAATTAAGCTTAGTTGTTCTGATAAATCCATCAACCTCCCCTCAAAAGAGAGGAAAAAACCAAAAAGAAAAGAAATAAAACTGATGCAAATTGAATGATGGAAAATAGACAACACAGCACAGCGCAAAGGATTGGCTGCCTCAGTCTCTGAGTGAACACCTTCAGACCCTGAAACAAAACACTGCTCAGGGCAGCTGAGTCATTCTTCCAGAGCCTCTGAAATGATAATTTCTTGGGTTTGTCTGCATTTGCAGCAGGAGACAAAACACTTCTGGGCTTTCATTTGGCTGTGGGGCTCTGAGTGGTGGAACTGCTGCAGAAATATTTCCTGCTTAGCATTTGCCAGGCTGCGTTTTCTGCTGTGTAGAGTCATAGAACTGCCAGGGTAGGAAGGGACCTCAAGGCTCAGCCAGTCCCAACCCCCTGCCATGGGCAGGGACACCTCACACTACAGCAGGTTGCTCACAGCCACATCCAGCCTGGCCCTTCAAAACCTCCAGGGATGAGGCTTCCACCACCTCCCTGGGCAACCTGTGCCACACTCTAGGCACTCTCTTTTCTCTTTGATTTACAAGTTCCACAGAAGTCCAATCCTGCCTTCTCTGCTCCAGTTCCATGAACCTTGTTATCCTCTGCAACACTTTTAAGAATGAGAGACTGAGGAAGCAGGCAGTGGAACATCCCAGGAGAATCAGATTGGCTGTTAAGAAGAAGTTGTTGCCCATGAGGGTGGTGAGAGCCTGGCACAGGCTGCCCAGGGAGGTGGTGGAAGCCTCCTGCCTGGAGGTGTTTGCAGCCAGGCTGGATGTGGCTGTGAGCAACCTGCTGTAGTGTGAGGTGTCCCTGCCCATGGCAGGGGGGTTGGGACTGGCTGAGCCTTGAGCTCCCTTCCAACCCTGACAATTGATTCTATGATTCTATGACAATGGAGTTTTGCCTTTGTGTTCTGCCAGTCACAGCTGGCTGCATTTTCTTCTCCAGCAATTCTAAGTTGTGAGGGTGAGGTCCCTTCCAACCCTGACAATTCTGTGATTCTAATCAAATCCAACCACTTTGGAGATCACTTCCTACCCCTAACATCCTGTGAGGAAGATTTGTTAGGCTTTGACATGTCTTGTGGAGCACCTCTTTTACAAGAGGAAACAGGAAGAGTGCAGCAGTGATTTCTTTCCTGCCCTGATGCTCTCTCTAGGTGACAGCAAATGCCCTTCATTGCTGAGATGCAGCGTGTGAACCTCCACTCTGACACCAGAAACCAAACAATTCCCAGGGCTGGCTGAGGAACACTGCAACAGGAATGAATTCCTATTCTTCATGTTAAACCTCTTACAAATTCTTGTGAGATTCTGGTTATTCAATTGAATCACTTGCAAGCTCTGTCAGGAATAAAGTCTGTTACAGCAGAAAGGAAGGGACTGGCAAAGCCCTCAATGCAATGAGTTGTGGCAATGAGATTCAGCTCTGTGGCCTGCTCATATCAACCCAAACTAATATCAAGCCCAGAAAGGAGAACGTTCCAGGGGTTGAGCTTGGAGTATGATGAACATTGCAGGAAGAAAGCTGGTAGGGAAATGGAGTGATGAAGCATTTTCCTAGGGGCACTGCACAGAAAGAGAATCAGAGAAACATAGAATCAACCAGGTTGGAAAAGACCTCAGAGATCATCAACTACAACCTATGACCTAATACCTAACACCTCCTGACAACTAAACCATGGCTCCAAGTGTCACATCCAAACCTGTCTTGGACACCTCTAGGGATGGGGTCCCCACCACTTCCCTGGGCAGCACATCCCAATGGACAATTACTCTTTCTGGGAAGAACTTTCTCCTCACCTCCAGCCTAAACCTCCCCTGGCACAGCTTGAGACTGTGTCCTCTTGTTCTGCTGCTGCTTGCCTGGGAGAAGAGACCAACTCCCACCTGGCCACAACCTCCCTTCAGGGAGTTGGAGAGAGCAAGAAGGTCTCCCCTGAGCCTCCTCCTCTCCAGGCTAAGCAACCCCAGCTCCCTCAGCCTCTCCTCACAGGGCTGTGATCCAGACCCCTCCCTAGCTCTGTTGCCCTTCTCTGGACACCTTCCAGCAACTCAACATCTTTCCTAAACTGAGGAGCCCAGGACTGGACACAGGACTCAAGGTGTGGCCTAACCAGTGCTGAGCACAGGGCAGAATGAATTCCCTGCTCCTGCTGGTCACACTGTTCCTGATGCAGGCCAGGATGCCACTGGCCTTCTTGGCCACCTGGGCACACTGCTGGCTCATGTTCAGCCTACTATCAACCAGTACCCCCATGTTCCTTTGTGCCTGGCTGCTCTCAGCCACTCTGTCCCCAGCCTGTTCAAAGCCTGGCTTCACATGGTTTCACACTGTTTGATCTGATGGACTGGGAAGCTTCTAGAGCCTTGAGGGACAATTCTGATTAATGCTCTCTTTCTTTTTATATATAATAGCCATTTTAAATGGGGTTCAGAAAGCTCTTTGGGTTTCAGAACACTACCATTGTCTATGCCCATCTTAAGTGCTTCATGCAGACCTATTCAATGAGTCAGAAGTGTGTCTCAGGGGCCCTGTGGGAAAAGCCAATAAAGACATTTTCATTTACTTTCAGGTTGTTTGCAGGGAAAAAATAATCTTTGTTGTTATAAATCCATTATCTCCTTCAAGGTGGTGACAGAGAGAGATGATTTGTCTTGGTTATCCACACTCATTTTATTGTTTGTGTTGAAACATTGGTATTTGGTAGGAGGGATTTGGTAGAAGGGTCAATATCCATGTGGGGTTTAAGGCATAGTCTGTGTGCAGCAATGTGCTCTGGTGGCCAAGAAGGCCAAGGGCAGCTGGGGGCGGGATTAGAAGGGCTGTGGTTAGTAGGTCCAGAGAGGTTCTGCTCTCCCTCTATTCTCCCTGGTGAGGCCACATCTGGAATCTTGTGTCCAGTTCTGCATCCCTCAGTTCAAAAAGGAGCTCGGGGAAGTGCTGGAGAGAGTCCAGCACAGAGCCACAGAGATGCTGCAGGCAGTGGAAGATCTTCCTCAGGAGCAGAGCCTAAGGGAGCAGAGGGCTCTGGAGCTTGCAGAGGAGGAGCCTGAGAGGTGAGCTCCTTGTTGGGGCTAAAGCTGTGCAGGGGCAGTGCCCAGAGGCTGGAGCCAGGCTCTACTAGGGGCTGCCCAATGCCAGCCCAAGGGGCAGTGGTGGAAGCTGAGGCAGAGGAAGTGCCATGGGAACAGGAGGGAGGATTTTTACCCTGTGAAGGTGCCAGAGGCCTGGAGCAGGCTGCCCAGGGGGGTTGTGGAGTCTCCCTCTCTGGAGCTATTCCAACGCCACCTGGCTGTGTTCCTGTGTGAGCTGCTCTGGGTGCCCCTGCTCTGGCAGGGGGGTTGGTCTGGATGAGCTTTGGAGGTGCCTTCCACCTCTAACACTCTGTGATTCTGTGATTGGCTTATTTCTCTGCCATTTTAATCTAATTTCTATTCCCTCTAACTAGGAGGTGATTTTCTCCTGCCACCCTAGCCCTGCTTTGGATTGAAGTATCAATGAGCTGTAGTCTTCTATTTCAATTCAATTTTGCCAGGCAAATTTGAGCCTGATTGGAAAGAAAAGCAAAATGAAGCTCCTTGCACTGCTCAGTGGAGACAATAAAAGACTTTAAATTATATATATATTTATTTATTTGTCTCCAGGGATGTGCAGCTTGCTGCACCTGCCTCACTCACAGAACCCCAGCATCAACCAGGTTGGAAAAGACCTCAGAGATCATCAAGTCCAACCTATGACCTGAGACCTATCACCTCCTGACAGCTAAACCATGGCTCCAAGTGCCACATCCAAGCCTTTCTTGCACACCTCCATGGAGGTTGTCACCTCATTGTTTGCTCTATTGAACAGCTCACTGATAATGAAAGCATGACAGGTTTTCAAACTCCATTGGACGTGGCACTTGGTGCCATAGTTCAGTTAGTCATGAGCTGCTGGGTAACAGCTTGGCCTTGATGATCTTTGAGGTCTATTCCAACCTTATTGATTCTATGATTCCATGTAAAATGCAGTCTAGGGCATGATGTTCTTTGGCCCAACAGCTCTAATTTTGAAAGCTTTGTTGTTGCTGTTGCTCTCTGGCAAGTGAGCAAGTCTGTTAGTTGATTAGGTGGTGTTGGATGATGGGTTGGACACGATGATCTTGAAGGTCTCTTCCAACCTGGTTTATTCTGTTCTATTCTACTCTATTTTCTATTCAATTTAGCAACCTGTTACAGTATTGGGGGCATCATCTTTTACTTCATCTGCACATTGATATCCCAGAAACCCAGTATCTGAAGGGGGTCTCACCACCCTCATGGGGAAAAACTTCTTCCTAACATCCAAGCTGAATCTACCCACTTCTAGTTTTGCTCCATTTCCCCTGCTCCTATCCCTCCCTGACACCCTCAAAAGTCCCTCCCCAGCTCTCTTGGAGCCCCCTGCGGATCCTGGAAGGCCACAATTAGGTCTCCTGGGAGCCTTCTCCTCTCCAGCCTGCACAGCCCCAACTCCCTCAGTCTGTCCTCACAGCAGAGCAGCTTCAGCCCTCTGCTCCTCCTCATGGCCCTTCTCTGGACACCTTTCAGCACCTCCAGATCATTCCTGGCACAGAGGCTCCAGAACTGGCCCCAGAGCTCCAGCTGTGGTCTCAGCAGAGTGGAGCAGAGGGGCAGAATCCCCTCCCTGGCCCTGCTGGCCACACTTCTCTTGCTGCAGCCCAGGCTCTGCTTGGCTCTCTGGGCTGCAAGTGCTCACTGATGGCTCCTGCTGAGCTTCTCCTCCCCCAGCACCCCCAAGGCCTTTTCTTCAGAGCTGCTCTCAGCCAGTCCATGGCCAGCCTATATTGGTGCTTGGGATTGCCCTGAGCCAGCTGCAGGACCTTGCCCTTGGTCTTGTTGAACCTCCTGAGGTTGTCCTGGGCTCAGCTCTGCAGCCTGTCCAGGTCCCTCTGGATGGATCCTTCCCTCCAGCCTGTGTCTGCTGCACCACACAGCTTGGTGTCATCAGCAAACCTGCTTGATAGCTACCTGATAGTGCTGGGGAGACTGAGTCAGGGCATGGTAGCTTTTGATCTGGAATACTGATTTTTGCCATAATTCCAAGGAATCTGCACTCTTCCCACTCCTGTCCACCAGCATTCTGACATTTGCTAGTCCTATCAAGTGGTTTTGGGGGGGTTCTTTCAGCAGGGACTCTGGGAATGGACAGTTGCAGGAAGAAGATAATATATGAATCTGTTTTTAACGAGATGCTGAGATGATCCCAAGGAAGGGACAAGCTTTAGCCTACTTTTTTCTCTCTCACATTTTACTGGAATGCTTTATGCTGGCTAATCAACTGATATTAATCATGCAGGTACCATGGAATACGTGCAGGCCCTAGGGGGAGTGGTGTTACATTTATCTTGCTGTGACAGAACTGGTGCAGAACTGCCTCAAGACATCTGTATCCCAACAGTGTGTGGAAAGTCACCTGGAGCTACCCCAGGAACACGTGGCAGCCTAATCAATTCTGGGAGCCTGCTCCTTCTCTGCTGGCTGGGGTAGGGAGGGCAGAATGGGAAAGAGGAGAGATTAAGACCTTAACTGTAAAGCAAATGTGCCTGCAATAGGAGAAAAATGTGAAGACCTTTTCCATTTGTGTTGGGACTGTCATATTTATAGGCTTGCTCATCAATTAAAAGCTAGTGTTTTGCCTCTCCTCTCCTCTCCTCTCCTCTCCTCTCCTCTCCTCTCCTCTCCTCTCCTCTCCTCTCCTCTCCTCTCCTCTCCTCTCCTCGAGTCTCCTCTCCTCTCCTCTCCTCTCCTCTCCTCTCCTCGAGTCTCCTCTCCTCTCCTCTCCTCTCCTCTCCTCGAGTCTCCTCTCCTCTCCTCTCCTCGAGTCTCCTCTCCTCTCCTCTCCTCGAGTCTCCTCTCCCCGAGTCTCCTCTCCTCGAGTCTCCTCTCCTCGAGTCTCCTCTCCTCGAGTCTCCTCTCCTCTCCTCGAGTCTCCTCTCCTCGAGTCTCCTCTCCTCGAGTCTCCTCTCCTCTCCTCGAGTCTCCTCTCCTCGAGTCTCCTCTCCTCGAGTCTCCTCTCCTCGAGTCTCCTCTCCTCTCCTCGAGTCTCCTCTCCTCTCCTTGAGTCTCCTCTCCTCGAGTCTCCTCTCCTCTCCTTGAGTCTCCTCTCCTCTCCTTGAGTCTCCTCTCCTCTCCTCTCCTTGAGTCTCCTCTCCTCGAGTCTCCTCTCTCTAGACAGCAAGAAGGTCTCCCCTGAGCCTCCTCTTCTCCAGGCTAAGCAACCCCAGCTCCCTCAGCCTCTCCTCCCAGGGCTGTGCTCCAGACCCCTCCCCAGCTTTGTTGCCCTTCTCTGGACACCTTCCAGCATCTCAACATCTTTCCTAACCTGAGGAGCCCAGAGCTGGACACAGGACTCAAGGTTAGGCCCAACCAGTGCTGAGCACAGGGCAGAATGACTTCCTTGCTCCTGCCGGCCACACTGTTCCTGATGCAGGCCAGGATGCCATTGGCCTTCTTGGCCACTTGGGCACACTGCTGCCTCATGTTCAGCTGCTGTCTCTCACTACACCCAGGTCCCTCTCTGCCTGGATGCTCTCCATATGAGTGAAAGGAGTTCAGAAACTGTTTTCCTTCTAATGCCCAATCATTAATATTGCTTTGCAAACATCAATGGAACTGTTCTCTGCTGGTTTTGCTAAATATATGTCCAAACTCTGCCTGATCTCTGCTTTGTAGCTCAAAAGGAACACAAATGAAAGGCAGAATGCTTGGACTTCTTTATTGTCAAAGACTTTTGTTGGTGGTGTTGTTTTTCATTGCTTGCTGAGGTTGACCTCAACCTCCAGACAAGGAAGTTCTCCTCCAAAGCTGAATGCTTGGTTTGAAGATTTTGGTTGGCAATAAGAAAGAGGAAAACAAAACAAAAAAAGCCCCCAATAATGTTAGTTTAAAAGCTGTCATTTTGAGTTCATATTCCTCTAAAAAGGGAAAGCAAAAATACCTTTGAGGAAGAGAAAGCAAAAGGAACAAAGCAATGAAGCAACAAAGTATTAACTCCACCTGGCTGACTGTGTGCTTCTCACTATATTTTAGATCTCCACAGCTGTGGAAAGTGACTTTTCAGCCAACTCAACCACACTCAGGCAGAGTTTGGAGAAGCCTGTGGAGAAGTGGAGAGGGAAGAAAGAAGTCAACATTCGGTTCGGAAAGGAAAAGGAGATTATGTTCACAGGGCCTCCTCCTATTTGCTGCCTTCCCTTTATGTTTCCTCTCTGCATCCTGGGTTTTGACCTAACAGATCTCACTGCCTCCTCCTATTTGCTACCCTCCCTTTATGTTTCCTCTCTGCATCCTGGGTTTTGATCTAATAGATCTCACTGCTGTGGAGAGGTGGAATTGGTTTAGCTTGAGCATTTATCTCACTGTGAACAGACTGCTGTTGGGTGACTTCTGTGCTGCTCCAGGGTCTGGTCTGCTCTATTCTATTCTATTCTATTCTATTCTATTCTATTCTATTCTATTCTATTCTATTCTATTTTATTCTATTCTATTCTATTCTATTCTATTCTATTCTATTCTATTCTATTCTATTCTACTCTATTCTATCCTATCCTATCCTATTCCTATTCTATTCCATTCCTATTCCATTCTATTCCATTCCTGTTCTATTCCATTCCTATTCTATTCTATTCTATTCTATTCTATTCTATTCTATTCTATTCTATTCTATTCTATTCTATTCTACTCTACTCCATTCCATTCCATTCCATTCCATTCCATTCCATTCCATTCCATTCCATTCCATTCCATTCCATCCTATTCTATTCTTATACTCTGATTCTCTGATTGAGCCATTCTCTGATTCTCTGATTGATTCTCTGATTGACTCTCTGGTTGATTCTCTGATTCTCCATTCCTCTGATCCAAGCCTGGAATTGACTGGCAGAAGAGGCAGGCAGGAGTCAGGATAGTTGTAAAACCTGCTTTATTTCTTAAAAATAAATACAAAAATATAAATATAAAACATTGGCAGATAGAATCTGATGAAATGGAGTTGCAACCACTTGATTCTTGGGGTTTGTTTTTGTCTGTTTGTTTTTCTTCCTTTTTGTTGTTGTACTTTTCTGTTTCTCTGTCTGAAACCAGCTGCAAGTTACACTTATTAACACCATGGGTACAGTTTGGCTTTCGTTTCCATGGACAGCACAGGACATCTTGGAGTGTGGTTATTCATTTATTTATTGATTAGGGATGGAGTTTTGTCTTGTTTGCCAGCTTCAAAAGCTGTGCTTGCAAGGATGGGAATGGGGAAAACAAAATCATACTGATGGGTAGGTTCAGATTGGAGGTTAAGAAGAAGTTCTTCCCCAGGAGGGTGGTGAGAGACTGGCACAGGTTGCCCAGGGAGGTGGTGGAAGCCTCCTGCCTGGAGGCTTTTAAGGCCAGGCTGGATGTGGCTGTGAGCAACCTGCTGTGGTGTGAGGCATCCCTGCCCACGGCAGGGGGGTTGGAACTGGCTGAGTCTCGAGGTCCCTTCCAACCCTTAACAATTCTGTGGTTCTCTGTACCTAACAGAAGCGGCTTGGAGGTGAGGTGGGCTGAAGGGATTCTCACCCTGTTCCAATTTCTGAAGGTCAAGTTACCATCTCTTTCCTTCCTGTAGCAAAAACTAAACAGACAACACTGAATTCCCACAGTTGGGTTTTTTTTGGCTCTTGGAAAGTGACTCGATAAACTGCTGGATAGATTCCCAAGGTGGCCTTCTACTCGAAAGAACAAACAACAGCCACAGACAAGTTGAAGTGAAGAAGGAAACCTTTGTGCTGAGTGGCAGGGAGGGGGAAAAACCAAACCCAAAACAATCCTCCTGAATGTTAAATAGTGTGGAGTGCAGAAGGCGTCTGGGAGCAGAAGTCACTCCTGCAGGTTAAGAGGCGTCCTTGTCGCTCTCTCCTCCGCCGTACATCTCGGCCAGCTTGTTAAAGCGGGGCCCCCACTCGCGCAGGTAGTCATAGTTCTGGTCTCCTTCGGTGGTGCCCGACTCCAAGGAGCTCAAGGACTCGGCGATGGAGTCGTTGCCTTCGTAGGCGTAGGTGGCCAGGGAGTCGTAGGGCGGTGCGGAGGGGTCGGTGTCGTGCTCCTTGAGCCTTTGGTTAATGAAATCCCGGACGTCCGTGTTGTCGGGGGCTGAAGGAGTCCTCCGTGGGACAAACAAGGTCTCGGGGAGGATGTCTCGCCGCAGCTTCTTGTCCTCCATGGCCGCGGGGTTCCGCAGCGTGCCGATGTCGAAGGCTTGGGTGTCCTCCTCGCCGCCACCCTCGTCATTGTAGCTCACGATGTTGTCCCTGATATCCTCCTTGGAGAGGATCAAAGGCTCCTTCTTGCGTTGCCTCTTCAGAGCAGCAAACAGCACCACGATGACTTGAAGAGAAGAAACAGAGAAGGGATAAAGAGCTCTGCTACAGCAATTTCTTAGCAGCAAATCCATCAAGAATAGAATAGAATAAACCAGGTTGGAAGAGACCTTCAAGGTCATCATGTCCAACCCATCAAGTGGCTCTGAGTAAGTTGATCTAGTGTGAGGGGTCCCTGCCCATGGCAGGGGGTTGGGACTGGATGAGCCTTGGGGTCCCTTCCAGCCCTGGCAATTCTGTGATGGCTGTCCCTCATATGATTTGGAAGAAACCAGAAAACATTTAGTAGGACACTAACCCCTAGCTGCTCTAGACCTTTGAGATCATCAAATCCAACCTGTCACCCAACACCACATGACTAACTAAACCACGGCTCCAAGTGCCATATCCAAGTCTTTCTTAAACACCTCCAGAGACAGGGACTCCACCACCTCCCTGGGCAGCACATTCCAATGGCCAAGCTCTCTTGCTGGGCAGAAATTTCTCCTCACCTCCAGCCTAAACCTCCCCTGGCACAGATTGAGACTGTGTCCTCTTGTTCTGGTCCTGTTTGCCTGAGAGAAGAGACCAACCCCCACATGGCTACAACCTCCCTTCAGGGAGTTGGAGAGAGCAAGAAGGTCTCCCCTGAGCCTCCTCTTCTCCAGGCTAAGCAACCCCAGCTCCCTCAGCCTCTTCTCACAGGGCTGTGCTCCAGACCCCTCCCCAGCTTTCTTGCCCTTCTCTGGACACCTTCCAGCAGCTCAACATCCTTCCTGAACTGAGGAGCCCAGAACTGGACGCAAGACTCAAGGTGTGGCCTCAGCAGTGCTGAGCACAGGGCAGAATGATCTTCCTGCTCCTGCTGGCCACACTGTTCCTGATGCAGGCCAGGATGCCATTGGCACCTGGGCACATTGCTGCCTCATGTTCAGCCTACTGTGAACCAGTACCCTCAGGTCCCTCTCTGCCTGGCTGCTCTCAGCCACTCTGTCCCCAGCCTGTAGCACTGCCTGGGGTTGTTGTGGCCAATGTGCAGAACCTGGCACTTAGATGTGTTCAATCTCCTGCCCTTAGCCTCTGCCCATCTGCCCAGCCTGGCAAGGTCCCTCTGCAGAGCTCTCCTACCCTGCAACAGATCAACTCCTGCCCCCAGCTTGGTGTTGTCTGCTGTTTCTTTGTCTTACCTAGCAGGATAATGATGCAGAGGAGGATGGCCACCAGTGCCCCCGTGCTGAGGCCAGCAGGGAGGAGCAAGGCCTCAGCACTGCAGGACTGCATGTTGCCGCGGCTGTCGCAGGCGCACACTCGGATGGTCAAGGTGCCAGTGCTGCTCTGGATGGGGTAGTCGTTGTCTGAGATCACCACTGGCAGGAGGTAAGTGCTTATTTCGTGTCGACTGAAGCCATTCCTCCTCGTCAAGATCCTGGCAGTGTTATCTGGGTGGATGGAAAGGCAGTGATTCAGAGCATGGCACTAGGTGCAGCATTTATAGTGCAGAATACAGAATTCAGCAGGCTGGAAAAGACCTCAGACATCATCAAGTCCAACCTATCACCCAACACCATCTGATCAACTCAACCATGGCACCAAGTGCCTCATCCAGGCTCTTTTTAAACACCTCCAGGCATGGTGACTCCACCACCTCCCTGGGCAGCACATTCCCATGGCCAACCTCTCTTGCTGGGAAGATCTTCTTCCTAACATCCAGCCTAAATTTCCCCTGGCACAGCTTGAGACTGTGTCCTCTTGTTCTGGTGCTGGATGCCTGGGAGAAGAGACCAACCCCCAGCTGGCTACAACCTCCCTTCAGATAGCTGTAGAGAGCAAGAAGGTCTCCCCTGAGCCTCCTCTTCTCCAGGCTAAGCCACTCCAGGTCCCTCAGCCTCTCCTCACAGGGCTGTGCTCCAGAACCCTCCCCAGCTTTGTTGCCCTTTGTTTGGCCTGGTTGGAGGGAGGTTTGTGGAAGCTTTGGCTTAAGGAGGTTTTGGAGAGGCATGGTCCACGAATTTCATTGTCTTTTATATGCTTTTCACTGTGCTATGTGAGTAGGAGCAGTATTTCCATTTAAACTTGTCCAATTCCTCTCCAGTCCTCTTTAACTCCTTTGAGAAGAATTAAGGAGCCTGTCTTGCTCCTTAAACCAAGCCAGCCAGCAAAATTAAGCTCCTTCCCTACACCAGGTTTAACCTTTACCTTCATTATCCTGAACAGTGAAGTTTGGGTTAACAGCAGCTAAACTGAAGAAGAACTTCTGTCCACCAAGAGGGTCGTCTTTGTCTACTGCACTGATGGTTTGAATAAGCTGCAAGGGGAAAAAAAATCAAACAGAATCATAGAATCAACAAGGTTGGAAAAGACCTCAAAGATTACCAAGTCCAACCTGTCACCCAAGACCTCATGACTACTAGACCATGGCACCAAGTGCCACGTCCAATCCCCCCTTGAACACCTCCAGGGATGGGGACTCCACCACCTCCCTGGGCAGCACATCCCAATGGCGAATGACTCTCCCTGTGAAGAACTTTCTCCTCACCTCGAGCCTAAACTTCCCCTGCCTCAGCTTGAGACAACAACAAACCCCAAATGCACCTTGGTTTCTGCTGCAGTTGTGTAATACAGTTTTTAATACAATTGTCTAGAAAATTAGAAGTGTTAAGGGTGCTTCCTCTTCAATCTATGCACATATTGACTTGAGACTCAATTGGTAGCCTAAGTTAACAAAATGTGTCATGCAAGCTTCTCTGACAAGATCATTCACATGTTTCATGTGGTGCTAAATGCAGGCATACACTTCCCAGCATCCCCAAATGACCACTTTTTGCCTTAGTCCTCCTCCCTCTTCTTCTTACAATTCACATTTATAACTTTCTATAAATACATGAAAGCCCAAACATGTCAAAACTAGTTTTATCTGAAGCCTAACTCAGTTCAAACCTTCATCTCTGATCTAAACCAATACATAGACAGGAATTTAGAGAAGGCTTAAGACAGGAATTCAGAGATCATCTAAGACTGGAATAGAGAGAACTAAGACAGAAATTCAGAGCTTTAAGGCAGGAATTCAGACAACACTCAAGACTGACATTCAGAGATCTAAGACAAGAATTAAGGGAATACTTAAGGCAGAAATTCAGAGATCATCTGAAACAGGAATACAGAGAACAGGTAGGACAGGAAATCAGACATCTAAGACAGAGATTTAGAGATCTAGGACAGGAATTACAGAACAGCTAAGACAGAACTTCAGAGATCAGCTAAGACAGAAATGCAGAGAATAGCTAAGACAGGAATTCAGACATCTAAGACAGAGATTGAGAGGTCTAGGACAGGAATCAGAGATCAGCTAAGACAGGAATTCAGAGAACACCTAAAAGAGGAATTCAGACATATAAGGCAGAGAATACCTAAGACAGAAATTCAGAGAATGCCGAAAACAGAAATTGAGAACTCAAAGACAGGAATTCAGAGAAGACTTTAGACAGAAATTGAGAGAATACCTAAACCACAAGTTTAGAGATCGTCTAAGACAAGAATTCAGAGAACACCTAAGACAGGAATTCAGAGACCTAAGACAGAAATTAAGAGATGTAGGACAGGAGCTACAGAACAGCTAAGATAGAACTTCAGAGATTTAAGAGAGGAATTCAGACATCTAAGACAGAAATTCAGAGAGTAGGAGAGGAACTAGAGATCATCTAAGACACAAATTCAGAGAACAGCTAAGACAGGAATTCAGAGAATGCCTAAAAAAAGAAATTGAGAGATCTAAGACAGGAATGCAGAGAACACTTAGGACAGAAGTGAGAGAATACCTAACCCAGAAATTCAGAGATCATCTAAGACAGGGATTCAGAGAACACCTAAGGCAGAAATTCAGCCATCTAGACAGAAATTTAGAGATTTAGGACAGGAATTGGAGATCAGCTAAGACAGGAATTCAGAGATCAGCTATGACAAGAATTCAGAGAACAGCTGAAACAGGAGTTCAGAGATCTAAGACAGAAATTAAGAGATCTAGGACAGGAGCTACACAACAGCTAAGATAGAAATTCAGAGATTTAAGAGAGGAATTCAGACATATAAGAGAGAAATTCAGAGATCAGCTAAGACAGAAATGTAGAGAATAGCTAAGACGGCAATTCAGACGTCTAGAGCAGAGATTTAGAGATCTAGGGCATGAATTAGAGAACAGCTAAGACAGAAAATAAGAGATCTAGGACAGGAATTAAAGAACAGCTAAGACAGAAATTCAGAGATCAGCTAAGACAGAAATGTAGAGACTAGCTAAGACAGGAATTCAGACATCTGAAACAGCTTTAGAGATCTAGGACAGGAATTAGAGAACAGCCAAGACAGGAATTCAGAGATCTAAGACAGAAATTAAGAGATCTGGGACAGGAGCTACAGAACAGCTAAGATAGAACTTGAGAGATCTAAGAGAGGACTTCAGACATCTAAGACAGAAATTCAGAGAACACTTGAGACAGGGATTCAGAGACCTAAGACAGGAAGTCAGAGATCTAAGACAGGAATTCAGAGAACAGCTAAGACAGAAATTCAGATATCAGCTAAGACAGGAATTCAGAGAACACTTGAGACAGAAATTGAGAGAATAACTAAACCAGAAATTCAGAGATCATCTAAGACAGGAATTCAGAGGTTGTTTTATCAAACAGATTTTTCTGAGAGGGAAGGCCACATTTCAAATTCAATTTGAAAATAAAACTCTTTCCAAAACTAAAAAGGAAAGAGGCTCATTCTGTTTCCCACCCAAGAGTTTTCTGTTTGTTAGTAGAGAGAGCTGCAACAATCAATATTCCTGAGGTGAAGAACACCAGTGGCATTAAATAGAATGTATAGGGGACAGGCTTCCAGCTCTTCTCTTGTAGCACTCTTCACAGCTGCAGCCGCTCAGAGCTGGATGAGAATTTGGTGCCTCAATTCTCAGAGTAAACCAAATTAGGTCAGTTGAATTCCTTGAGTGCTTGCTGCAATGCCTACAGAAAAAGACTTGGGGTCTTTTGGGGTGAAGTAAGAGCAAGCCCTTTGTCAACATCACTTTGGCTGTCAGCTAAATGAATGGGTGGCTATTTTTTTGACTGAGGTTTTTTTATACCTAAGTGATGCAGAAATGTCATTTCCTGAACAAAATGCAGTGGGCTTGATTTATTTCTTGCTTTGCCTCAGAGTGGGAGTTTTGTTCTACACCATTGAATTAAATGCTGTACCTAGAGCTGATTTTTATTGTGTGTGTCCATGTATTCAGGAGTGTTCAGCTGGATTTCCACTTTATTTTCATCTTGTCTTTATTTAGCTATATTTTTCACTTCATATTTATTCAGTTGGATTTTCAGTTTAAAATCCAGAAGTAGGTTAAGCTTGAGTAGAGAAGATGAAGAATAGAGAAGAGAAGAGAAGAGAAAAGAGAAGAGAAGAGAAGAGAAGAGAAGAGAAGAGAAGAGAAGAGAAGAGAAGAGAAGAGAAGAGAAGAGAAGGAGGAAGAGAAGAGAAGAGAAGAGAAGAGAAGAGAAGAGAAGAGAAGAGAAGAGAAGAGAAGAGAAGAGAAGAGAAGAGAAGAGAAGAGAAGAGAAGAGAAGAGAAGAGAAGAGAAGAGAAGAGAAAAGAGAAGACAACCGAACCAGGTTGGAAGAGACCTCAGAGATCATGATGTCCAACCGATTATCTAACACCATCTAATCAACTCAACCATGGCACCAAGAACCCCATCAAGTCTCCTCCTAAACACCCCCAGTGATGGTGACTCCACCACCCTCCCTGGGCAGCACATCCCAATGGCCAATCTCTCTGTCTGGGGACAATTTTTTCCGCACCTCCAGCCTAAACCTCCCCTGGTGCAGCTTGAGACTGTGTCCTCTTGTTCTGGTGCTGGGTGCCTGGGAGAAGAGACCAACTCCCACCTGGCTACAATCTCCCTTCAGGGAGTTGTAGAGAGCAAGAAGGTCTCCCCTGAGCCTCCTCTTCTCCAGGCTAAGCAACCCCAGCTCCCTCAGCCTCTCCTCACAGGGCTGTGCTCCTTAACACAGGTCCTTAACATATGCTCCTTAACAAGTGCTCCTTAACATAGGATCATAGAATCAATAAGGTTGGAAAAGACCTCAAAGATCATCAAGTCCAACCTATTCCCTAACACCTCCTGACAACTAAACCATGGCTCCAAGTGCCACATCCAAGCCTGTCTGGCACACCTCCAGTGATGGTGACTCAGTCAGGAAAGGAAAGAAAATAAAAGAGAATTAGAAAAAGAAGAAGAAATTGGCAAAGACAAAGTAAAGAAAAAAAGGAAAAGAGAAAAAAGAAGAAGGAAAAGAAAAAAGAAGAAAAGAAAAAGAAAATTAAAAAGAAATGAAGAAGAGAAAATAAAAAGAGAGAAAAAGATAAAAAGATAAAACAAAAAAAAAGATAAAAGAAAAAAGAACAAGAAAAGGAAAAAGAAAAGAGAAAAAGAAAATGATAAAAGAAAATTATAAAGACAAAAAAAGAAAAAGAAAAAAGTAAAAGAAAATATAAAAAGAAAAAATATACAAGAGAGAATAAAAAAGAAAGTAGAGGAAGAGGAAGAGGAGGAGGAGGAGGAAAAGGAAAAGGAGGAGGAGGAGGAGAAGGAGAAGGGGAAGGAGAAGGAGAAGGAGAAGGAGAAGGAGAAGGAGAAGGAGAAGGAGAAGGAGAAGGAGAAGGAGAAGGAGAAGGAGAAGGAGAAGGAGAAGGAGAAGGAGAAGGAGAAGGAGAAGGAGAAGGAGAAGGAGAAGGAGGAGGAGAAGGAGGAGGAGAAGGAGAAAGGAGAAGGAGGAAAAGGAATTCACAGACAGATTTAGATGCCTGGAATTGGAGCACCCATCAGCATGGACTGAACTACAGCTGACTTTCGCTGTTTGAGCATCGCTGAAAATACAAATCCAAGCTTTTAGCTCTAACCTCTTCCTTTGTGAAGATAACAGCAATTTTATTTGTTTCTTTTGGGCATCCCTAGTGACAATTTAACAGCAGTGCAGGGGCTGGCTAGAGAAAAGCAATTCACACACACCGCTGATGCTGCAGTAAAGTCAGGTTCTACTCTCATCCTCACACAGAGACCCTACTTTGTTTGCTTTTTCAGCACTTCAGTACTTCTCTTTCAACACCATTTTTTCCCCAAGCAAGATCAATCTGCAGCTGAATGCTGCAGCAAAGGTGGATGGTGGGGAGTCTTTACTCCAAGCCATACCTGTCCAGCTCTTGCATTTTCACAGACAAAGGTATCGTAGAAGACGGCAAACTGGGGAGCGTTGTCATTAACATCCAAAATCCTCACGTAGACAGGCACACGAGTGGTGTCTTTGGGGTTGTCTGACAGGAGAAAAGAGGGTTGAAACGGGGTTAGTGTCCTACTAAATGTTTTATGGCTTCTTTCCAGTCAGATGAGGAACAGACAGCACAGAATCACATAATTGTCAGGGTTGGAAGCGATCTCGAGGCTCATCTAGTCCCAACAGCCCTGCCATGGGCAGGGGACACCTCACACTACAGCAGGTTGCTCACAGCCACATCCAGCCTGGCTGCAAACACCTCCAGGCAGGAGGCTGCCACCACCTCCCTGGGCAACCTGTGCCAGGCTCTCACCACTCTCATGGGGAAGAACTTCTTCCTAATGTCTAGTTTAACTCTCCCCTCCTCTAGCTTGGAAACATTCCCCCTGGTGCTATCACTACCTGACTCCATGACTCCATTTCTCTATGATTTTATGACACTGATTCTATGACTCCGTGATTCTTTGACTATGAGTATATTATTCTATGATGCTGTGACTCTGTGATTCTACGACCCTATGACTCCATGATTCCATGATTCTATGACTCAATGACATTATGATTCCATGACTCCATGATTCTATGACTCTATGACTCTATGATTCTATAACTGTATGGCTCTATGATTCTCTGACTCTGTGGCTCTATGACGCTATGACTCTATGACTCTGTGTCTCTGTGACTCTATGACTCTGTGACTCTATGATTCTATGATTCTATAAATCTGTGACTCTATGATTCTATGATTGTGTAAATCTATGACTCTATAACTCTATGAATCTATGACTCTATGAATCTATGATTCTATGATTCTATGACTATGGAGACTTGATGGGGTGCTTGGTGCCATTGTTTAATTGTTTAGGTGGGTTGGATTGGTTGATGGATTGGACACGATGATCTTGAAGATCTCTTCCAACCTGGTTTATTCTATTCTATTCTATGACTCTATGACTCTATAACTCTGTGACTCTATGATTCTATGACTCTATAACTCTATGACTCTATGATTCTATGACTCTAATTTTCCATGACTCCACAATTCCATGATTCCATGACTCTATGATTCTATCATTCTATGATTCTATGGCAATGCAAGAGCAAAACAACTTTTTTCTTCCCTTTTTACAAATTTCAGCTAGAGGTGGTCCTCACTGCAACCAGCCTGTTAGCCTGGGCTGCAGAAATGAGGACATGCAGGCTAAGAATGCTTAATTGGCTGGACACAATGTTCCAGTTAGTTCTCTGCAGCATAGCTCTTCCCAGCCATCTTTCACTGCTCATCAGCAGTATTTTTGACATTATTGCTGTCTACAACTCCCTGAAGGGAGGTTGCAGCCAGGTGGGGGTTGGTCTTTTCTCCCAGGCGCCCAGCACCAGAACAAGAGGACACAGTCTCAAGCTGTGCCAGGGGAGGTTTAGGCTGGAGGTGCGGAAGAAATTGTTCCCAGACAGAGAGACTGGCCATTAGAATGTGCTGCCCAGGGAGGTGGTGGAGTCACCATCCCTGGAGGATTGGATGTGACCCTTGGAGCCATGGTGTAGTTATCAGGAGGTGTTAGGTATTAGGTGATAGCTTGGACTCGATGATTGCTGAGGTCTTTTCCAACCTAGTTGATTCTGTGATAAAACTGTGGAGTACTACCCTGATCTCTGCTACTTAAACAGCAAAATCATGACACTGCTACCAAAAAAGGAAGAACACACAAATGTCCCACTATTGCTATTTATTTGAGCAACTGGAGTTGGAGATTGAAGGTCAGTTGTGGAAGCAGGTGAGGAGAAGCAGCAGCGAGGAGACAGCTGCTGTTGACAACCCCCAATTTGCTTTCCCAGAATATCTAAAGAGAGGGATACAGGGAGGGGGGGAAGGAAGGGAGGTGCTTGGGGTGAGTTTTTTTTAATGCTTTCTCCTCATGAAGTCACAGCTGGAGATTTGCAAGGCTAAGGGAAACTGAAAGGGAAAAGAGAGCAAATTGGCTTACTGATCTCAGCTGCTATGACGCTCAGGTTGTGCCACTGCGATACCTCACGGTCCAGGGGCTTTGAGGTGTAGATGGAGCCATTGCCAGCATGGGATGTTAAATATCCTGTCAAGGTCAGTGTGACGATCCAGAGAAAACCTGGAAGTGATTAAGAAAGGGAAAAATACGTCATTGCCAGGAAGACAGAATTGTCAGAGTTGGAAGGGAGCTCAAGGAACATCCAGTTCCAACCCCCCTGCAATGGAGTAACACAGAATACAGAACTCACCAGGCTGGAAAAGACCTCACAGATCATCAAGTCCAGCCTAGTATCATAGTATCAGTCAGGGTTGGAAGGGACCGCAAGGATCATCTTGTTCCAACCCCCCTGCCATGGGTAGGGGCACCCCACACTAGATCAGGCTGGCCAGAGCCACATCCAGCCTGCTCTTAAATCTGTCACCCAAAACCATCTAATCAACTCAACCATGGCACTAAGTGCCTCATCCAGGCTCTTTTAAAACACCTCCAGGAATGGTGACTTCACCACCTCCCTGGGCAGCACATTCCAATGGCCAATCTCTCTTGCAGGGAAGAATTTTTTCCTCAACTCCAGCCTAAACTTCCCCTGGCACAGCTTGAGACTGTGTCCTCTTGTTCTGGTGCTGGGTGCCTGGGAGAAGAGACCATATCCCAACCTGGCTACAACCTCCCTTCAGGGAGTTGGAGAGAGCAAGAAGCTCTCCCCTGACGCTTTTGAACTTCTGATACTACACCAAGCAAAATTTAATAGATTCAAACTTAATGACAAAAACATTAGAATCACAGAATTCTTAGGGTTGGAAGGGACCTCAAGACTCAGCCAGTCCCAACCCCTCTGCCATGGGCAGGGACACCTCACACTACAGCAGGTTGCTCACAGCCACCTTCAGCCTGGCTGCAAACACCTCCAGGCAGGAGGCTTCCACCACCTCCCTGGGCAGCCTGTGCCAGTCTCTCACCACCCTCATGGGCAACAACTTCTTCTTAACATCTAATCTAAATTTGCCCTCCTCTAGCTCAGATCCATTATCCCTGCTCCTATCATTACCTGACAACCCAAAATGTCCCTCCCCAGCTTTCTTGCAGTCCCCTTCAGATCCTGGAAGGCCACAATTAGGTCTCCTGGGAGCCTTCTCTTCTCCAGCCTGCACAACCCCAACTCCCTCAGTCTGTCCTCACAGCAGAGCAGCTCCAGCCCTCTGCTCCTCCTCCTGGCCCTTCTCTGGACACCTTCCAGCACAAGGAAGCAAGCATCCCTTTAACAAGCCAACAGAGCTTTGGGTTCTATGTGTTGCATTCCAAAGGCTGGTTTTGAGAAGAGATTCTGGAAACATTTAGAAAACTCTCCAGGTTAGCTTCACAGAGGGAGGAATAAAGGCTGAGAATTTCATAAACCTAGCTGAATGCTGCCATTTGTGATGATCTGAGCTTTGAGCTTTTCTAGACATGGAGGAGAACCAGAAAATAAAATGAAATTAAAAATATATAACAAAAATAGAAGTCAGGATTTCAATATAATAATTAAAGGACGGATTCTGTGCTGAAGGGAAAATTGTCTTTGATGCACTGCTCCTTCAGCCTGAGACTGACAGACAATTTAGGAGCCTTTCAAAAGCATTGCTACAAGCTCAGCTCCTGCACTTCAGGGGATATTAATTTACCAGACAGCAAGTTAAAAAAACAAACTATATAATAAAAATCACACTAAAAATAGGTTTGCATGGAGAAAGTTGATGAATAGTTGCACTGTTGTCTGTGGTGACAAGTTGGACTTGATGATCGTTGAGGTCTCTTCCAACCTTGGTCATACTGTGATACTTGCAGACCAGAGAGTAAATCTCATCCTGGGCTGCAGCAAGAGAAGTGCAGCAGGGCCAGGGAGGGGATTCTGCCCCTCTGCTCCACTCTGCTGAGACCACAGCTGCAGCTCTGGGGCCAGTTCTGGAGCCTCTGTGCCAGGAAGGATCTGGAGGTGCTGGAAGGTGTCCAGAGAAGGGCCAGGAGGAGGAGCAGAGGGCTGGAGCTGCTCTGCTGCGAGGACAGACTGAGGGAGTTGGGGTTGTGCAGGCTCCCAGGAGACCTAATTGTGGCCTTCCAGTACCTGCAGGGGGCTCCAAGAAAGCTGGGGAGGGAATTTGTAGGGTGTGAGGGAGTGATAGGAGCAGGGAGAATGGAAAATAACTTTTAAAATGTGTAGATTGACTTTGGATGTTAGGAAGAAGTTGTTCCCCATCAGGGTGGTGAGAGCCTGGCACAGGTTGCCCAGGGAGGTGGTGGAAGCCTCCTGCCTGGAGGTGTTTGCAGCCAGGCTGGAGGTGGCTGTGAGCAACCTGCTGTGGTGTGAGGTGTCCCTGCCCATGGCAGGGGGTTGGGACTGGCTGACCCTTGAGCTCCCTTCCTACCCGGACAATTCTATGATCCTATGAATATCCTGGTGTGGAAGGATCTTCTGTGTCACTACAGCTGCAGAACTTCTGCAGGCAAAACTTAGTTCCTGCCCAGTGTGGCAGAATGTCAAACCAGAATCTGAAGATTTCCCTTGCTCTTCATGTTTGCTAATATGGAACATTGCCTTCAAAGGTAGGGGATGAACCTTTGATGTGGAATTAAATCTAGAAGTCAGACATTTATTGAACTACCTGCTGGAAGTGAGGCAACAAAAACAGAAGGAAGCTGATAGTACCCTTGTGGGAAAAACATGTTCATGCTTCTATGAACTTTTATGAGCAATTTAAAGGAGTTCATCAGACATCTGTTTTTTACTGACTGTAATCACAGAATCACAGAATTGTTCAGGGTTGGAAGGGAGCTCAAGGGTCAGCCAGTCCCAACCCTCCTGCCATGGGCAGGGACACCTCACACTACAGCAGGTTGCTCACAGCCACATCCAGCCTGGCTACAAACACCTCCAGGGATGAGGCTTCCACCACTTAAATACTCACAGAGTCACAGAACATTTGGGGTTGGGAGGGACCTCCAAAGCTCAGCCAGTCCAAAGCCCCTGCCACAGTAGGGTCACCTAGAGCAGCTCACACAGCAACACATCCAGGCAGGTTTTTAATATCTCCAGAGAAGGAGACTCCACAACCCCCCTGGGCAGCCTGTTACATGCTTATTTCATCCTCACAGGGAAAATATTTTTCCTCCTGTTTCCCATGGCACTTCCTCTGCCTCAGCTTCCACCACTGCCCCTTGGGCTGGCATTGGGCAGCCCCCAGCAGAGCCTGGCTCCAGCCTCTGGGCACTGCCCCTGCACAGCTTTAGCCCCAGCAAGGAGCTCACCTCTCAGGCTCCTCCTCTGCAAGCTCCAGAGCCCTCAGCTCCCTCAGGCTCTCCTCCTGAGGAAGATCTTCCACTGCCTGCAGCATCTCTGTGCCTCTGTGCTGGACTCTCTCCAGCACTTCCCTGAGCTCCTTCTTGAGCTGCGGGGCCCAGAACTGGACACAAGATTCCAGATGTGGCCCCTGAGGTACCTGCAGGCACCTAGGCCACTAATGAATGACAGAAAGAAAAGCATCAAGCAACTACTACCAGAACAAGAGGACATAGTCTCAAGCTGTGCCAGGGGAGGTTTAGGCTGGAGGTGAGGAAGAAATTATTCCCAGCAAGAGAGATTTGCCATGGGAATGTGCTGCCCAGGGAGGTGGTGGAGTCCCCATCCCTGGAGGTGTTTAGGAAGAGACAGGATGGGGTTCTTGATGCCATGGTTGAGTTGTTCAGATGGTGTAGGGTGATAGGTTGGACTTGATGATCTCAAAGGTCTTTTCCAACCTGGTTAATTTTATTCTCTATTCTCTATTCTCTATTCTCTATTCTCTATTCTCTATTCTCTATTCTCTATTCTCTATTCTCTATTCTCTATTCTTTTCTGTTCTCTTTTCTTTTCTACTCCTATTCTATTCTATTCTATTCTATTCTATTCTATTCTATTCTATTCTATTCTATTCTATTCTATTCTATTCTATTCTATTCTATTCCATTCCATTCCATTCCATTCCATTCCATTCCATTCCATTCCATTCCATTCCATTCCATTCCATCCTGCTCTGTTCTTCCTGTGCACCTACATGAAAATTCACCTACCTTCTCCTTAGTCCCTTTAGCAACTGCTGTGTGTACAGAGACTGAACTCTCACCTGATTGGGCTTGAGGACGAGTCGGGATCCCGAGCCATTACTGTTCCTATGATCGTCCCCAGCTCAATATCTTCATGCACCTCAAAGAGGTAAGAGGACCTGCTGAAGACTGGAGGTTCATCCACATCTTCTACAGAGATTTTCACAATGGTGGTGTCTTTGAAAGGCCCCAGGTAATAGAAGCGTGGATCCACGTGGGTGTTCTCAGCTTCCACTTTCAGGGTATAAAGTCTTCTGGTCTCATAGTCCAGTGGCTGGAAATGAAGGTGATGACCAAGTTGATTAATTTATATTAGACAGTGGCAGATGATGGCCTACATACACAATGGAAAGTGAAGAGGACTTGAGCCTTGCCAGATCTGCCCTTGGGTTGGAGGAACCTCAACACAGCTAAGTTTTTCCACAGCACAGGGATTGTTTTCCCTTCTCAAAAATGACCTTTGATTGGAATGGCTTTGATTGGAATGGGCTCCATCTACTCCAACTTCCCTGCCAGATTGGCTGTTAGGAGGAAGTTGTTGCCCATGAGGGTGGTGAGAGCCTGGCACAGGTTGCCCAGGGAGGTGGTGGAAGCCTCCTGCCTGGAGGTGTTTGCAGCCAGGCTGGATGTGGCTGTGAGCAACCTGCTGTAGTGTGAGGTGTCCCTGGCTATGGCAGGGGGGTTGGGACTGGCTGAGCCTTGAGGTCCCTTCCAGCCCTGACAATTCTATGATTCCAAATGTGTCTGGCCTTACCATTCAGGAACAGTTAGCTTTCTTTTAAGGGGTGTGTGTGTCTGTGTGTGTGTGTGTGTGTCACGGTTCTCTTGAGAAACAGTAAGAGCTTCATCTTGTTCCTTTTCATTTAATTTGCTGAATCTAACATCAGAGATTGATTTTCTTCTTTCTTTCTTAATAGAGTTGCCATTTTTGTCAGCAGCTCTTGTTTCAAATGGAAGGAGGAAAGGTTCAAGGCTATAATTAGAAGGGATTTTTGGATGGGAGAGAACCACTATTCCTTCAGCATTTTTTTCTGCTGAAAAGTGTGAGCTAATTAATGGCACTGAGGAAATGAGCAAGCTGAGAACTTACTTTTTTGACACGAGGAAGGCTTCATTAATTCCCTCACCCCCCCACCCCCCACATCTCAAGGAGATAACAAACTGGTGGCTTTCATTCATCAGAATGGCTAAGTGATTTGTTTTAAAGGGCTGTCTGCTTTTAAATACAAATTAATCTCCAGGCAAGATGCCAGAGTGACAGCCCAGACATTGAAGCTTTCTGTTGAAGAGCACAGAGATGCAGTCCAGTGAAGGAATCAGCATCTCCACTTCCCTCAAAATTCATTGAAAACACCCAGTTCTGGTGCCCCCAACAGAAGAGGGACATGGAACTGCTGGAGCAGGTCCACAGGAGGGCCACAAAGAAGATAAGAGGGCTGGAAAGCCTCCAGAGAAGGAGACTCCACAGCCTCTGTGGGCAGCCTGCTCCAGGGCTCCAACACCTTCACAGGTGCTCATGTTGAGGAGGAAGCTCCTGAGATCTAGCTTGTACTCCTTGGTCCTTGTCCTATCACTGGGCTCTGCTGAAAAGAGCCTGGCACCTTCATCCTGACCCCCAGCTCTCAGCTATTGATAGATATTGATCAGATCCCTCTCAGCCTTCTCTTCTCCAGACTAAACAGCCCCAGAGTTCTCAGTCTCTCTTCACAAGGGAGATGCTCAAGTTCCCAAATCATCCTCACAACCCTCTGTTGGACTCTCTGCAGCAGATCCCTGTCTCACTTGAACTGGTGAACCCAGAACTGGACACAGCATTTGAGATGTAATCTCATCAAGGGGGAGTGGAGGAGGAGGGAGAACCTCCCTAGCCCTGATGGACACACTCCTCAGAAAAGACCTCAGAGCTCACCGAGCCCAACGTATCACCCAACACCATCTTATCAACTCAACCATGGCACCAAGTGCCTCATCCAGGCTCTAAATGATGCCCTCCAGCTGGAGGCTGTCCAGCAGTTAGAGCATTCCACCAAAATGCCATCTGTGGTAGGTTGAAATTCCCCCTCCAATATTTAATTTGCCAGACCAGCTAAGCTGGAAGCAAATTATAGCTGCATTTACAAGCAAGACCACCTTGTGAATTCTCCAGGCTAAACCCCCCCGGCTTCCACAGCCTCTCCTCACAGGGCTGTGCTCCAGACCCCTCCCCAGCTTTCTTGCCCTTCTCTGGACACCTTCCAGCAATTCAATGTCCTTCTTAAACTGAGACGCCCAGAACTGGACACAGGACTCAAGGTTTGTCCTAAGCAGTCTGAGCACAGGGCAGAATGACTTCCCTGCTGCTGGCCACAATGATCCTGATGCAGGCCAGGATGCCTTGGCCTTCTTGGCCACGTGGGCACACTGCTGCCTCATCTTCAGCCTACTCTCACCCAGTATCCCCAGGTCCCTCTCTGCCTGGCTGCTCTCCAGCCACTCTGACCCCAGCCTGTAGCACTGCCTGGGGTTGCTGTGGCCAATGTGCAGGATCTGGCACTTGGATGTGTTCAATCTCCTGCCCTTGGACTCTGCCCTTCTGCCCAGCCTGTCGAGGTTTCTCTGCAGAGCCTCTCTACCCTCCAGCAGATCAACTCCTGCCCCCAGCTTGCTGTCATCTGCAACCTTACTGCTGATGGACTCAATGCCCTCATCCAGATCATCAATAAAGATATTGAACAGGCTGGGGGCCAGCATTGATCCCTGGGGCACACCACTGGTGCCTGGCTGTCAGCTGGCTGTGGCACCATTCACCACCACTCTCTGGGCTTAGCCTCCAGCCAGTTCCTAACCCAGCTCAGAGTGCTGCTGTCCCAGCCAGGGACTGACAGCTTGGCCAGGAGTTTGCTATGGGGGACAGTGTCAAAGGCCTTGCTGCACTCCAGGCAAACTCCATCCACAGCCTGCCCCACATCCACCAGGTGGGTCACCTGATCATAGAAGGAGATCAGGTTGGTCAGGCAGGACCTGCCCTTCCTACATCCATGCTGGCTAGGCCTGATCCCTTGGCCATCCTGTAAGTGCTGTGTGATTGCACTCAGGATGACCTGTTCCATGATCTTGCCTGGCACTGAGGTCAGGCTGACAGGCCTATAATTCCCTGGCTCATCCAACCGGCCCTTCTTGTGGATGGGCACCACGTTGGCAGCTTCCAGTCCTCTGGGACCTCTCCAGTGAGCCAGCTACCCTGAAGTGCTCCTGCCTTTTTTATTCTCCCAGGAGCATTTGTGACACAGCAGGGACACCAAACACCACTCAGTGAAAGCTGTTGTGTGGCTACCTTCCTCACAGTGATGATGCCTTCCTGGGTGTCCTTCTGTGTCAGGATATCAAACATATCTGTCCCATCTCCATCCACAATCCTGTACTCCACTTCTGCATTTTCCCCAGTGTCTGCATCTGTGGCTTTGACGCTGCCAATCGCTGTCCCCACTGGGGAGGACTCGGGAACCCGGAGGTGGACAGTGCCTGCCAGAGACAAGAAAGAGAAGCTCATCAGTCACAGAACCCATCCAAGCACCATGGTGGCACACAACAGCTGATCACAAGTTTGCTGATGACACCAAGATGTGTGGTGCAGTAGACACAGGCTGGAGGGAAGGGATTGTACTAGCTTGTGAAATGGATTTCTAAAATATTAATGAAACTGGGAGCAGTCTCGTTCAACATCTTTGTTGGTGCCATGGACAGGGGCACTGAGTGCAGCCTCAGCAGGTTTGCTGATGACACCAAGCTGGGTGGTGCAGCAGACACAGGCTGGAGGGAAGGATCCATCCAGAGGGAGCTGGACAGGCTGCAGAGCTGAGCCTATGGCAACCTCAGGAGGTTCAACAAGACCAAGGGCAAGGTTCTGCAGCAGGATCAGGGCAATCCCAATCACTGATAGAGGCTGGGCAGGGACTGGCTGGAGAGCAGCCCTGGAGAAAAGACCTTGGGGGTGCTGGTGGAGGAGAAGCTCAAGAGGAGCCAGCAGTGAGCACTTGCAGCCCAGAGAGCCAAGCAGAGCCTAGGCTGCAGCAAGAGAAGTGTGGCCAGTATCAAGTGTCTCAATGTCCTTCTTAAATTGAGGGGCCCAGAACTGGACACAGGACTCAAGGTGTGGCCTAAGCAGTGCTGAGCACAGGGCAGAATGACCTCCCTGCTCCTGCTGGCCACACTGTTCCTGATGCAGGCCAGGATGCCCTTGGCCTTCCTGGCCTCCTGGGCACACTTCTTTCTAAATCTCTGTTCACATTAGTTTTGCTCTTCCAGATTCTTCTCTTGCACTTTTCCTCATCCTCTACTCTCAGAAAGTCTTTTATTCCACCTTGTCAAATCAGCTGATGGTTACTGAACGTGACAACCAGTTTTCTCCCTCTATTTCACAGATAATGTGTGCCACGAGGAGGAGCAGAGGGCTGGAGCTGCTCTGCTGTGAGGACAGATTGAGGGAGTTGGGGTTGTGCAGGCTGGAGAAGGGAAGTCTCTGAGGAGACTTAATTGTGGCCTTCCAGTATCTGCAGGGGGCTCCAAGAAAGCTGGGGAGGGACTTTCGCGGGTGTCAGGGAGGGATAGGAGCAGGGGGAATGGAGCAAAACTAGAAATGGGTAGATTGAGATTGGATATTAGGAAGAAGCTTTTCCCCATGAGGGTGGTGAGAGCCTGGCACAGGCTGCCCAGGGAGGTGGTGGAAGCCTCCTGCCTGGAGGTGTTTGCAGCCAGGCTGGATGTGGCTGTGAGCAACCTGCTGTGGTGTGAGGTGTCCCTGCCCATGGCAGGGGGTTGGGAGTGGGTGAACCTTGAGGTCCCTTCCAACCCTGACAATTCTCCCCAGCTTTCTTGTAGCCCCCTTCAGATCCTGGAAGGCCACAATTAGGTCTCCTGGGAGTCTTCTCCTCTCCAGCCTGCACAACCCCAACTCCCTCAATCTGTCCTCAGAGCAGAGCAGCTCCAGCCCTCTGCTCATCCTGGTGGCCCTTCTCTGGACTCAAGCCTGGCCTATGAACTTTGCAGTTTGGTGCTTTCTACATTCCCTGGCTCAGCTCTATCCCTTTTTCACTTGTCTTTCTGTGTCATACAGCTGGTACAGAAACATAGGAAGAAAATTGTCAGCCCTCAGCCACACTGTAATAAAGTGAAGTAAATATCTCACCATATATTTCAGTACTTTATGTCCCAGCCTCTCTGTGAAAACTGTAAAGAAAGGTTGAGATCTTTGATCCCATCTGTCAGAACATATGGCAGGGAAAAAAAATGCATGTGGGGCACATAAAGCACTAGGAAGAATGCTCAGGAAAAAGGAGGAGTTGATAATCAATTCAGATCCAGCTGTCATTCCAAAGATGAAAGTTAAGGCATCAAAGCTGCACTGAAAAAAAAACACATTTTCTTCTCAGGCCTCAGTTAAGTTGTCCCAAGATTTGCTGCTTCACTTAAAGGTAAATCAAGTGAGTTGGGAAAAAAAAAACACAAACATTTCAGCCAAAACTAACCCCCAAGGGGACGAGGTAAAGGCCAGCAGGCACAGCAGGAAAAGGGTGAGCAGGTTTGCCCAACAGGCAGCATGAACATTCCTCTTTGCAGGGAAGAAGTAGAAAGAAGTCCCTAAAGTTCAGGTCCCCTCAGTTCAAGAAGGACCTCAGCGAACTGCTTGAAAGAGTCCAGCACAGAGCCAGAATGATGCTGAAGGCAGTGGAACATCTCCCTGCTGAGGACAGGCTGAGGGAGCTGGGGCTTGGAGCTTGGAGAAAAGAGCCTGATGGGGACCCTCATTGCTGGGGATAAAGATGTGGAGGGCTGGAACCAGGCTCTGCTCAGGGATGTCCAAGTACAGCACAAGGGACAATGGGTGAAAGCTGCAGCAGAGGAGGCTCCATGGGAACATAAGGAAAAGCTTTTGTACTTCAAGAGTGAGAGAGCCCTGGAGCAGGCTGCCCAGAGATGTTGTGGAGTCTCCTTCTCTGGAGACATTCAAAACTCTTCTGAATGTGTTTGCCAAACCTAAACATCAGAAAAACTAACAATAGTGAAAAAATATAAGCCCAGGCTGGATGAGGCTCTGGCCAGCCTGATCTAGTGTGGGGTGTCCCTGCCCCACCCCCTGCAGGGGGGTTGGAACTGGATGATCCTTGTGGTCACTTCCAACCCTGACTGATACTGTGATTTGATGATTCTATAAGTAATATTTTTAAGTTCCATCATGTTATAGTTTGTGAAATCAATCAATCAGGAAAAAAAATAATAGTAAAAAAACTATGATCAAACAAAAATGCCACATTCAGAAATCATTTGAAATTAAATATTGAACGAAAAGTTTGCCCAAACTAAAAATAAATAGGAAAAAATAATTAGAGTAAAAGAAATGTAATCAAACAAACAACCCCCCGCACACACATTCAGATGTTATTTGCAATTAAATATTGAAGGAAAAGTTTGCCACATAAAGAAATAAGGAAATTAATAATAATAATAATAATAATAATAATAATAATAATGATAATAATCAAAAAGAAAACCAAAACACATTCACATAGAGTTTGCAATTAATCATAGAATCACAAGACTGTCAGGGTTGGAAGGGACCTCAAGGCTCATCCAGTCCCACCCCTCTCCAGTCCCAACCCCCGCCATGGGCAGGGACACCTCACACCACAGCAGGTTGCTCACAGCCACATCCAGCCTGGCTGCAAACATCTCCAGGCAGGAGGCTTCCACCACCTCCCTGGGCAACCTGTGCCAGGCTCTCATCACCCTCATGGGCAGCAACTTCTTCCTCACAGCCAATCTCAATCTACCCATTTCCAGTTTTGCTCCATTCCCCCTGCTCCTATCCCTCCCTCACACCCTCAAAAGTCCCTCCCCAGCTTTCTTGGAGCCCTCTTCAGATCTTGGAAGGCCACAATTAGGTCTCCTCAGAGCCTTCTCCTCTCCAGCCTGCACAACTCCAACTCTCTCAGTCTGTCCTCACAGCAGAGCAGCTCCAGCCCTCTGCTCCTCCTCGTGGCCCTTCTCTGGACACCTTCCAGCACCTCCAGATCCTTCCTGGCACAGAGGCTCCAGAACTGGCCCCAGAGCTCCAGCTGTGGTCTCAGCAGAGAGAAGTAGAGGGGGAGAATCCCCTCCTTTGAGGGAGGTGATTAAGATTAATTAAGCATTGAATGAAATGTGTTGAAAATTAATTTCTCCATAATTGTTTGGGGTTTTTTTTTAGGTAGCTTTTGACAGGAAGCTGACAGACACCAGCACAATTAATGTTTTTAATGGCTGTACACACTCTGCATTCTGCTTCTGTCCATTAATTCTTGCTCAGTTGGTTTCTGCTGTTTCAATCAGGTGATGTATCAAGGACATTTTCATTCCCTTTCCCTACCATGGAATCTCTGTGCTTGGCTGTGGCAGTTTATAATATCTCTGTAATCTCCTAATGGTTAAAAAGATGAATTAAAACTAACCTCTGCTCCTATTTAGTATTTATTCAGGGCTACATGAGACACTGGTGAAAAACCACGTTTTTTCCCCCTATTAATATTTATGTAATTAGTTTTACAATGTGCCAACTATTCTCCACATTATTATTACTTTTCCCTAGAGTGTTTAAAACTACAGCCCCAAGCTATGCCTTGCGGCTGCTGCTTTGGCTTCCACTGCAGTAGCCAGCTCATTAATTCAGGCTGTGAAGTGGGAAGAGCTCACCTCCTGAATAGCTAACAAGGTAGTGGAAACAGAGTGTGGAAATCATAGAATCACAGAATCTGCCAGGCTGGAAGAGACCTCCGAGATCATCGAGTCCAACCGATCACCCAACACCATCTAATCAACTAAACCATGGCACTAAGTGCCTCATCCAGGCTGTTCTTACACACCTCCAGGGATGCTGATTCTACCACCCCCATTTCCATTCCCATTCTGGGAAGAAATTCTTTCTAAGATCAAGCCTAAACCTCCCCTGGCACAGCTTGAAACTGTGTCCTCTTGTTCTGGTGCTGGGTGCCTGGAAGAAGAGACCAACCCCCACCTGACAACACCTCTATACCTTAAGGGAGTTGTAGAGGGCAAGAAGGTCTCCCCTGAGCCTCCTCTTCTCCAGGCTGAGCAACCCCAGCTCCCTCAGCCTCTCCTCACAGGGCTGTGCTCCAGACTCCTCCCCAGCCTCACTGCCCTTCTCTGGACACATTCAAGCAACTCAACATCTTTCTTAACTTGAAACCTATCAGCTGAAAGGTAATTTTATGCCTAATCTCTCTATTGAGAAGGGAAGGGAAGGGAAGGGAAGGGAAGGGAAGGGAAGGGAAGGGAAGGGAAGGGAAGGGAAGGGAAGGGAAGGGAAGGGAAGGGAAGGGAAGGGAAGGGAAGGGAAGGGAAGGGAAGGGAAGGGAAGGGAAGGGAAGGGAAGGGAAGGGAAGGGAAGGGGAGGGGAGGGGAGGGGAGGGGAGGGGAGGGGACGGGAGGGAAGGGGAGGGGAGGGGAGGGGAGGGGAGGGGAGGGGAGGGGAGAGGAGAGGAGAGGAGAGGAGAGGAGAGGAGAGGAGAGGAGAGGAGAGGAGAGGAGAGGAGAGGAGAGGAGAGGAGAGGAGAGGAGAGGAGAGGAGAGGAGAGGAGAGGAGAGGAGAGGAGAGGAGAGGAGAGGAGAGGAGAGGAGAGGAGAGGAGAGGAGAGGAGAGGAGAGGAGAGGAGAGGAAAGGAGACTCAAGGAGAGGAGAGGAGACTCAAGGAGAGGAGAGGAGACTCAAGGAGAGGAGAGGAGAGGAGACTCAAGGAGAGGAGACTCAAGGAGAGGAGACTCAAGGAGAGGAGACTCAAGGAGAGGAGACTCAAGGAGAGGAGAGGAGAGGAGAGGAGAGGAGAGGAGAGGAGAGGAGAGGAGAGGAGAGGAGAGGAGAGGAGAGGAGAGGAGAGGAGAGGAGAGGAGAGGAGAGGAGAGGAGAGGAGAGGAGAGGAGAGGAGAGGAGAGGAGAGGAGAGGAGAGGAGAGGAGAGGAGTGATAGGTTGGACTCGATGATCTCAAAGGTCTCTTCCAACCTGGTTCTGTTCTGTTCTATTCTATTCTATTCTATTCTATTCTATTCTATTCTATTCTATTCTATTCTATTCTATTCTATTCTATTCTATTCTATTCTATTCTATTCTATTCTATTCTATTCTATTCTATTCCATTCTATTCCATTCCATTCCATTCCATCCTATCCTATCCTATCCTATCCTATCCTATCCTATCCTATCCTATCCTATCCTATCCTATCCTATCCTATCCTATCCTATTTCTATTCCATTCCATTCCATTCCATGCAATTCCATTCTATTCAATTCCAATGCACATCTGTTTTTTATTGATGGCACAGAATAACAATGTTTTAACTTAACGAGGAGCAATTCCAGCAGTCTCATTGATCTCTGTTAGGGGAGGCCTTACAGCAACCTGCCAGGACCTGAAGGGGGCTGCAAGAAGGCTTCAGCGGGCCTGATACAAAGGTCTGCAGTGACAGGACAAGGGGCTATGGTTTGAAATGATTTGAAATGGTTTGGAATGGTTTGGAATGAGAGCAGAGCAGATTTAGATGGGATGTGAGGAACAAGTTCTTTCCATGAGGGTGGTGGAACACTGGAATAGGTTGCCCAGGGAGGTGGTTGAGGCTCCATCCCTGGAGATCTTCAAGGTGAGGCTGGACAGGGCTCTGGGCAACCTGATCTAGTGGAGGATGTCCCTGCTGAGTGCAGAGGGGTTGGACTGGATGAGCTTTGGAGCTCCCTTCCAACCCAGCCCATTCTGTGATTCTATGCTTCTATGCTTCTATGTTCTATGATTCTATGAGTCTATGACTTTATATTCTATGATTCTATTAAATGAGAATCATTCTAAAGCCTATTTGCATTTTGAGATTAAACATCCAGGTTTGGGTTTGGGTTTTTTTAAGATGTTAGCAGAGTTAGTAGCTATTTTTATTTGTATCTATCCAGTAAAGTCAGACAGCTGTAGAAGAGGTTTCATTTTCAGGTAACCACACACTTTCATCTACTGACAGGAAGGAGAGAGAAGAAAGGAAATAACAACAACAACAACACAAATCCTCAACCCACCAGAATAAAACAGAAAAGTTCCTTTAAAGCAAAGGTCACTTCTGATTCACACTGACATCAAAAGGAGAAAAAGAATCACAGAATCAACCAGGTTGGAAGATACCTCAGAGATTATCAAGTCCAACCTCTCACCTAATACCTCACACCTCCTGACAACTAAATCATGGCTCCAAGTGCCACATCCAAGCCTTGCTTGAACACCTCCACAGACAGGGATGGGCACTCCACCACCTCCCTGGGCAGCACATCCCAGTGGCCAATCTCTCTTGCTGGGAAGAACTTTCTCCTCACCTCCAGCCTAAACCTCCCCTGGCACAGCTTGAGACTGTGTCCTCTTGTTTTGGTGCTGCTTGCCTGGGGGAAGAGACCAACCCCCACCTGGCTACAACCTCCCTTCAGGGAGTTGGAGAGAGCAAGAAGGTCTCCCCTGAGCCTCCTCTATTCTATTCTATTCTATTCTATTCTATTCTATTCTATTCTATTCTATTCTATTCTATTCTATTCTATTCTATTCCATTCCATTCCATTCCATTCCATTCCATTCCAAATGCTCTTCATTTTTTGCTCTTTGGAAATCCTCTGTTAGGTTTTGCAGCACTGCAACTGGCAGAGCCCAAATCTCCTTGATTCCCTTCATGTAATTTCCTCTGCACATTCTCCACGATTACACCTGTAAGTAGAGACTACAACCCCAACCTTTCTGCCTCTCCAGAACTGCCACATGTTTTGTTTTCCAGGGGGGGAGGATGGAGGCTTTAAGGAGCAGGTCAGGGAAAAACAAACATCATTCTTCTAATGCTCTGCTGAGTCCACCTCCCACCCCGCCTCCCACAGACCTGGCAAAGACCTCCAGGGCTTGCTGCAGATCTGTTCTGAGCCTGTAACTCTTCCCCTACCCAACAAATGCTCTGGCATTTAATATTCTGCTTTAATAACAGGGAATAAATCAGTGCCTAAGCCTTTTGTTCATGTGTGCCTCATAATCTAGATTTACTCTAAATTAAACCAGCTGGTAATTGCTGGACTCCTGAGCTTGGAGCTCTTGCAGTACAAGGCAACTATTAAATGCAGCTTACTCTGGGGGAATCGCGGTGGATTGTCGTTGACATCAGTTAATGTGATGTTCACAGTGGTGGTCCCTGATAATCCACCCATCTGGCCTCCCATGTCCTTTGCCTGGATGACCACTTGATACTGCTCCCTGTTTTCTCTATTCATGTTTGGCAGAGCAGTCCTGATGACGCCTGAAAGAAAGAAAGGGGGTGGGAGGGGGGAAAGAAAGAGAACAACAGCACCAAGATTATTAACAGGCTATTTTCAGTGTCCTGCAGTTTGCTGCATCTTTTCTTCTCTTGTTTTGTCTTGTTTTGTTTTGTCTTGTTTTGGTTTGTCTTGTTTAGATTTGTTTAGTTTTTTTTACTAGCCTGTGAAATGGGTTTCTAAAATATTAATGAAACTCGGAGCAGTCTTGTTCAACTCCTTTGTTGGTACCATGGACAGGGGCACCGAGTGCAGCCTCAGCAGGTTCGCTGATGACACCAAGCTGTGTGGTGCAGCAGACACAGGCTGGAGGGAAGGGATCCATCCAGAGGGACCTGGACAGGCTGGAGGGAAGGGATCCATCCAGAAGGACCTGGACAGGCTGCATAGCTGAGCCTATGGCAACCTCATGAGGTTCAACAAGACCAAGGGTAAGGTCCTGCAGCTGGGTCAGGGAAATCCCAAGGACCAATACAGGCTGGGCAGGGACTGGCTGGAGAGCAGCCCTCAAGAAAAGGACCTGGGGGCGCTGGGGATGGAGAAGCTCCACAGGAGCCAGCAGTGAGCACTTGCAGCCCAGAGAGCCAAGCAGAGCCTGGGCTGCAGCAAGAGAAGTGTGGCCAGCAGGGCCAGGGAGGGGATTCTGCCCCTCTGCTCCACTCTGCTGAGACCACAGCTGCAGCTCTGAGGCCAGTTCTGGAGCCTCTGTGCCAGGCAGCATCTGGAGGTGCTGAAAGGTGTCCAGAGAAGGGCCAGGAGGAGGAGCAGAGGGCTGGAGCTGCTCTGCTGTGAGGACAGAGTGAGGGAGTTGGGGCTGTGCAGGCTGGAGAAGAGAAGTCTCAGAGGAGACCTTCTTGTGGCCTTCCAGTATCTGAAGGGGGCTCCAAAAAAAGCTGGGGAGGGACTTTTGAGGCTGTCAGGGAGGGATAGGAGCAGGGGGAATGGAGCAAAACTAGTGATAGCACTGGGGGGGTAGATCAAAAATAGCAATGGGTAGATTGAGATTGGCTGTGAGGAAGAAGTTGTTGCCCATGAGGGTGGTGAGAGCCTGGCACAGGTTGCCCAGGGAGGTGGCGGAATCCTCCTGCCTGGAGGTGTTTGCAGCCAGGTTGGATGTGGCTGTGAGCAACCTGCTGTAGTGTGAGGTGTCCCTGCCCATGGCAGGGCGATTGGGACTGGCTGAGCCTTGAGGTCCCTTCCAACCCTGACACCTCTCTGATGCTATGAATTTAATGCTGTCAAGTAGAAATTCATGCTCATAAACTTTCTAAATAGTCTTCAGTGTGAGTTGCCTGTTGGTAGCATAAACCTTAGTTCCACATCCCAGCTCCCTTGCCAGCTGTGGTAAGTTGGGTCTGGCTTCACTCCAGGTGCCCACCAAAGCCACTTCCCTCCTCAGTTGGACATAGAAACTATATAGAAACTTCTGATACAGAAACTATATCAGAGGTCTTGCTGGCCAGGGCAAGGACAGGGAGAGCTCACTCAGCAATTATCAGTAGGGGCAAAATAGACTCAGCTTGGGGGAAAGTTGGTTTAATTTACTACCATTGGGCAAAACAAACTCAACTTGGGGAAAAGTTGGTTTCATTTACTGCCAACTGGGCAAAACAGACTGAACTTGGGGGAAAGTTGGTTTAATTTACTACCATTGGCCAAAATAGACTCAACAAGGGGAAAAGTTGATTTAATTTACTACCAACTGGGCAAAAAAGACTCAACTTGGGAATGGGTTGGTTTAATTTACTACCAATTGGGCAAAACAGACTCAACCTGGGGGAAAGTTGGTTTAATTTACTACCAACTGGGCAAAAGAAACTCAACTTGGGGGAAAGTTGGTTTAACTACTACCAATTGGGCAATACAGACTGAACTTGGGGGAAAAGTTGGTTTAATTTGCTACCAACTGGGTAAAACAGAGTGATCTTGGGGAAAGTTGGTTTCATTTACTACCATTGGGCAAACCAGACTCAACCTGGGGGAAAGTTGGTTTAATTTATTACCATTGGTCAAAATAGACTCAACTAAGGGAAAAGTTGGCTTAATTTACTACCATTGAGCAAAACAGACTCAGCTTGGGGAAAAGTTGGTTTAATTTACTACCAATTGGGTGAAACAGACTGAACTTGGGAAAGAGATGGTTTAATTTACTATCAGTTGGGGCTAAACAGCCTCAACCTGGGGAAAAGTTGGCTTCCATTGGTCAAAACAGACTCAACTAGGGGGAAAGTTGGTTTAATTTACTACCAATTGGGCAAAGCAGACTGAACTTGGGGAAAAGTTGCTTTAATTTATTACCAATCAAATCAGATAATGAGAAAGGAAAGAAGAAGCTCAAAATTCATAATGCATGGAGAAGAATGATGTCTTTCCTCACCTGTTTCTGGTTCCACAGAGAAGTAAGGCTGTCCTTGAAGGATGCTGTAAATGATTCTAGCACTGTTCCCATAGGAAGGGTCATCAGCATCAGTAGCTGTAACTTGCACCACAGAAGTACCTGAAACATCCAAAGTCAACTTAGTTTGACGTGGTACTAGAAGGAGGCTCAAGAACATCAGCTCCCATTCAAGCAGACCCCAAAGCAAATGTCAAATGAGGTGGACTGACCTTCTCAAATACATTTATCCCTTATAGTCAACCTTGGGTACATTCTTCCCTATTTCAGGATCTCACATGACATAAATCTGGTGTTGATCTGCTCCAGGGTAGAGAGACTCTACAGAGAGGTTTGGATGGATTGGATCCATGGCAAACATTAAGGGAATGAGCTTCAACAAGAACCCCAAGCAAGGCTCCAGGCTTGGCATAGTGTGGCTGGAAAGCTGCTGGCAGAAAGGGGCCTGGGGGCTTCAATGGCCAAGCAGCTGAACCTCTTTCCTAAACTGAGAAGCCCAGAACTGGACACAGGACTCAAGGTGTGGCCTAACCAGTGCTGAGCACAGGGCACAATGACTTCCCTGCTCCTGCTGGCCACAATGATCCTGATGCAGGCCAGGATGCTATTGGTCCTCTTGGCCACCTGGACACACTGCTGGCTCATGTTCAGCCTACCATCAACCAGTACCTTCAGATCCCTTTCTGCCTGGTTGCTCTCCAACCACTCTGACCCCAGCCTGTAGCACTGCCTGGGGTTGCTGCGGCCAATGTGCAGAACCTGGCACTTAGATGTGTTCAATCTCTTGCCCTTGGCCTCTGCCCATCTGCCCAGCCTGGCAAGGTCCCTCTGCAGAGCTCTCCTACCCTCTGACAGATCAACTCCTGCCCCCAGCTTGCTGTCATCTGCAAACTTACTGCTGATGGACTGAATGCCCTCCTCCAGATCATCAATAAAGATATTGAACAGGCTGGGGCCTAGCACTGATCCCTGGGGCACACCACTGGTGCCTGGCACTGGTCACAACAGGCACAAGAGGCAAATTCCTGATATTGCACCAGGATGGATCATGGATTAAGCAGAGCAAAGCCTCAGACATGAAACAAAATTAATAAGGGATTAAAAGAAAAATTGTTACTCAAGGGCAACATAAAATAAGGTGAAATCACAAATCCTTTCCCCTGTACCAGTGATTGCTTTGGTGGTCATCTAGATGAGGATTGAAACTGAAAAGCTGAACTTGTTTAAAACAGAAGATCTAAGGGTGTTAGAGGTGTCCTAAAACATTCATCCCTCTCTTATTCACAGCTTCCTAGAATGGTTTAGATAGGAAGGGACCTTAAAGATCATCTAGTTCCAACCATGCTGCCATGGGCAGGGACACCTCCCACTAACCCAAGCTGATCAAGGCCTCATCCAACCTGGCCTTGAACATCTCCAGCGAGTAATCTAAAGTCTAAATCTTCTGTCTTGCAGCTCAGAGCCCTTGCCCCTCATCCTATCACTTCAAGCTCCTATAGGAAATCCCTCCCCAGCTTTCTTGCAAGCCCACTTCAGGTACTGGAAGTCTGCTGTAAGATGTCCCTGGAGCCTTCTCTTCTCCAGGCTGAGCAGCCCCAACTCTCTCAGCCTATCGCCACAGGGGAGGGTCTCTAGCCCTCTCAGCAATTTCATGGCCTCTTCTAAACCTGCTCCAGCAGCTCCATGCCCCTCTTATGCTGAGTGCACCAAACCTGGATGCAGCAGGCAGGGTCTCAGCAGGGCAGAGCAGAGCAGAGGGGCAGAATCCTTTCCTTGTCCTGCTGCTGTCCTTGCTTTGGATGCAGCCCAGCACACAGCTGGCTGCAGGGCTGCCAGTGACCATTGCTGCCTCATACTTCCCCATGAGGGTGGTGAGAACCTGGCACAGGTTGCCCAGGGAGGTGGTGGAAGCCTCCTGCCTGGAGGTGTTTGCAGCCAGGCTGGATGTGGCTGTGAGCAACCTGCTGTGGTGTGAGGTGTCCCTGCCCCGTGCAAGGGGTTTGGGACTAGCTGAGCCTTGAGGTCCCTTCCACCCCTGACAATTCTCTGACCCTAAAATTCACAAATCCTCCATTTCCTACCCAGAGAACCAGAGAACAGTCACGATGAAGGAATCTGTCACAACAACACAGTGTATTTTCCAGGGGGGGAAAAAAATCTCTTTAGCAACCCCTGCAAGGTGACACTGGGTCTGCATTCCCTAGTCCAGTTATTTCTTGTTTCTAATTTGCACCTTCCCTCTGTGTGTTCCTATCAGCAGTACTTATTAATGGGCCAATTGCATGAGGCTTTCACTTCATTTTAAAGAAGCATCCAAAATCAGATCATTTTGGGGAGGGTGAGGGGTGTGAAGTGAAGCACAGGTGTAGTAGCTTTAAAAGAAATGAAAACCAGCTCCATTTGCAGTGTAATTGTATGTGAGTGATAGTTATAGCTGCATCAGATGAGGGCCACAGTGCACAAATAGAATAGGAATTGATGCTATTTTAATACACATAGAGATGAAACAGGAGAGATCTTAGCAGCCATCCTTCTCCCTTGCTGCAATGAGCATGGCTGCATTGCCCTCTACAACTACCTGAAGGGTAGTTGTAGCCAGGAAGGGGTTGGTCTCTTCTCCCAGGCAAACAGCACCAGAACAAGAGGACACAGTCTCAAACTGTGCCAGGGGAGGTTTAGGCTGGAGGTGAGGAGCAAGTTCTTCACCGGGAGAGTCGTTTGTCATTGGAATGTGCTGCCCAGGGAGGTGCTGGAGTCACCATCCCTGGAGATGTTCAAGGGGGAATTGGACGTGGCACTTGGAGCCATGGTCTAGTCATGAGGTCTGTGGTGACAGGTTGGACTCGATGATCTTTCAGGTCTCTTCCAACCTTAGTGATACTGTGACACTGTGAGACCAAAGAAAGTCTCTCAGAGACTTCTTCTATAACCTGCAGATTTGATCCTGCTCCCTTTAAGGTCTCTGTGGGAAGAGTGAGTTTTTTTGTAGTCATAGATTCACAGAATCATGAATACAGAATTAACCAAGTTGGAAAGGACCTCAGAGATCATCGAGTCCAACCCTTCACCCAACACAGTCTAATCAACTGAACCATGGCACCAAGTGCCTCAGCCAGGCTCTTCCTAAACACCTCCAGGGATGGTGACTCCACCACCTCCCTGGGCAGCAGGGCACCTTAGCCAGGTGGGGGTTGGTCTCTTCTCCCAGGCAAGCAGCACCAGAACAAGAGGACACAGTCTCAAGCTGTGCCAGGAGAGGTTCAGCCTGGAGGTGAGGAAGAAATTCTTCCCAGCAAGAGAGATTGGCCATTGGAATGTGCTGCCTAGGGAGGTGGTGGAGTCCCCATCCCTGGAGGTGTTCAAGAAAGTCTTGGATGTGGCACTTGGAGCCATGGTTTAGTTGTCAGGAGTTGTTAGATATTAGGTCACAGGTTGGACTTGATGATCTCTGAGCTCATTTCCAACCTGGTTAATTCTATGATTCTGTTCTCCAATTTTCTCCTTGCATGCTTGAATATTTTGTTCTAGTATAAGGAGGAAGGAGGTGGTCATGAGCTAGGCCCAGAAATGAACTCTAATCTGTCAGGTTAGTGCAGCTCTAAGGGGGCAGATTTTCACATCACTTTAAATTAACAATGTTTGAGCCTGCTACAGTGATAACAATTCATACGTATGGCCCTTTTTCCCCCCCTTGCAAGCCTCTTCAAACACTATGCCAACAGTGATGGCTTCAACCTCACAATGATGTAGAGGTATCAGGTAAGAATCACTGAGGTAATTAACTAGGAGAAAGAATCCACAGAATATCCATTTCAAAGCTGAAGCTGAAATTTATGTTCCCCTTCCCTTACTCCCAGCCGAGCTGTGTGATATTTACCCAGAGCAAGTACCTTCTGTAGTAAATTATCCATACAAATAACCAGCCAGATTAATAGACATTTTCTGCTCTTTCTAGCAGAAAAGGAACAAAAAACAATCCACAAAAAGGCAGGAAACAATGACACATGTTCTGCCCTGAAATCATCTGTGCAACACAGCAGAGGAAGGGAGAGGAAGAGGAAAGGGCTGGGGAGAGGGAGAAGATCACCAAAAAGGTCCTGGGGTTTCTTCTGTAGCTTTGAAAATAGTAACCTGGACATGAACACATTAGAATCATAGAGCATGAGAGATTGGAAGGGAGCTGCAGAGATCAGCCAGTCCAAGGCCCTGCCAAAAGCAGCATCACCCAGGGTAAGCTGCACAGAAAGGCATCCAGGTGGGCTTGGAAAGGCTCCAGAGAAGAAAACTCCACAACCTCTCTGGGCAGCCTGCTCCAAGGCTCTCTCACCTTCACTGGGAAGAAGTTTCTCGTCATGTTGAGCTGAAACCTTCTCTGTTCAAGTTTGTAACCTTTGGTCCTTGTCTCATTACTGTGCACCACCCAAAAGAGCTTGGTCCCCTGCACTTAGTATCAGTCAGGGTTGGAAGGGACCACAAGGATCATCCAGTTCCAACCCCCCTGCCATGGGCAGGGACACCCCACACTAGATCAGGCTGCCCAGAGCCTCATCCAGCCTGGCCTTAAACACTTCCAGGGATGGCGCCCCAACCACCTCCCCCACTTGCCCCCCAGCCCTCAGCTATTGATAGACATTGATCAGATCCCTCTCAGCCTTCTCCTCTCCAGACTCAACAGCCCCAGGGCTCTCAGTCTCTCTTCACAGGGGAGATGCTCAAGTCCCCAACTCATCCTCCTGGCTCTGCCTTGGACTCTCTCCAGCAGGTCTCTGTCTCTCTTCAACTGGGGAGCCCCAAACTGGACACAGGATTGCAGCTGTGGTCTGAGCAGGGCAGAGCAGAGGGGCAGCAGAACCTCCCCAGCCCTGCTGGCCACACTTTTCCTGCTGCCCCCCAGGATCATCTTGGCTCTATTGGCCCCCAGGGCACATTGCTGTCCCATGCAGGACTTGCTGCCCCCAGCACTCCAAGATCATTCTCCATAGGAGATGCTTTTCAGCAGGGCAGGCCCTTGTGACCAGTGGATATTTCCAGTTCTTTTTCAGGTGCCAATTGCTCACTGTAGATATTTCTTTACCTTTATGCTAAAATATGCTTGGGACATGGAAAAAGAAATATTCAATCATAAATTCAAAGCAAACTGAAAATACTAGGAATAAAACATTGCTATAATTTTGCTTCCACACCTTGCTGCAGAGCATTGCTGAGGCCATTCTCTGTCAGTAATTGTGAATTTTCTCGCTCTTCTAACATTTTTATCTGAAGCCCAGGAAAATAGAATCATGGAATGATAGAATTGTCAGGGTTGGAAGGGACTTCAAGGCTCAGCCAGTCCCAACCCCCTGCCATGGGCAGGGACACCTCACACCACAGCAGGTTGCTCACAGCCACATCCAGCCTGGCTGCAAACACCTCCAGGCAGGAGGCTTCCACCACCTCCCAGGGCAAACTGTGCCAGGCTCTCACCACCCTCATGGGCAACAACTTCTTCCTAACAGCCAATCTCAATCTACCCATTGCTACTTTTGCTCCATTCCCCCTGCTCCTATCCCTCCCTGACACCCTCAAAAGTCCCTCCCCAGCTTTTTTGGAGCCCCCTTCAGATCCTGGAAGACCACAAGAAGGTCTTCTGGGAGCCTTCTCCTCTCCAGCCTGCACAACCCCAACTCCCTCAGTCTGTCCTCACAGCAGAGCAGCTCCAGCCCTCTGCTCCTCCTCATGGCCCTGCTCTGGACACCTTCCAGCACCTCCAGAGCCTTCTTATAACAGGGACTCCAGACCTGCAAACATATCAATAATACCTTAAACCACTGCTGGAGGTAGTTCAGGCTGTGGTAGTGATTAAAATAGGAATACTAGCAAAAGAGGTGTTGCTTCTATTCCCAGATACTCTTGTGTGTGAATCAGTTCAGCTGCCATTGTGCAGGCTGCAACTTTGTAGTTAGGAGGGGAAGGGAAACTGCACTGCAAAGGGAAGAGAGATGATCTCAGACAGCTGTTTAAAATTTATGATGCTGCCATTCATGAGTGAGGTAAGGGAGGAACTGAACATAGGAGAGGATTTGTCCATGCACTGAAAATAAAACACAACTGAAAGAAAAGAGAATAAAGAGCTTGTCTGGCTTCAGGCAGTGCATCACCAGCACAGGAGTAAACACAGAGCTCTCCTTAGCCACAGAGCAGAGTGACAGTGCAGACAGCAGTTCCATTTTGCGCTTATCTCCTCCGGTGACCTCCAGGGAGAGGGGAAGGCAAAATTCACTCAGCTTTCCAAAGGCTTCTTTTAATGAGCTGATCAACCAGGGTGGAAGAGACCTCAGAGATCATCAAGTCCAACCGATCACCCAACCCTAACCAATCAACTAGACAGTGGCACTAAGTGCCTCATCCAGACTTGCCTTAGACACCTCCAGGGACATCGACCCCAGCACCTCCCTGGGCAGCACATTCCAAAGGCCAATTACTCTTGCTGGGAAGAACTTCTTTCCAAGATCACACCTAAACCTCCCCTGGCACAGCTTGAAGCTGTGTCCTCTTGTTCTGCTGCTGGTTGCCTGGGAGAAGAGACCAACCCCCAGCTGACTACAACCTCCCTTCAGGGAGTTGGAGAGAGCAAGAAGGTCTCCCCTGAGCCTCCTCTTCTCCAGGCTAAGCAACCCCAGCTCCTGGTACACCTCCAGGACACTCTAGCTCCTGGAGGTCTTAATTCTGTGGCATTTCTTAAAGGCACACAGCCAAAACTGCCACAAATATTTATACTCTAAAGCACTGTGGATTAATAACTTGAATATCCTAAGCAGAAATAGATCTGATGCCAGAAGAGAGGAGAGGTTCAGAGAGGAGAGGTTTGGATAGGTTGGGAGGGGAGGGGAGAGGAGAGGTTTGGAGAGGAGAGGTTTGGAGAGGAGAGGAGAGGTTTGGAGAGGAGAGGTTTGGAGAGGAGAGGTTTGGAGAGGAGAGGAGAGGTTTGGAGAGGAGAGGTTTGGAGAGGAGAGGTTTGGAGAGGAGAGGAGAGGAGAGGAGAGGTTTGGAGAGGAGAGGAGAGGTTTGGAGAGGAGAGGAGAGGTTTGGAGAGGTTTGGAGAGGAGAGGAGAGGAGAGGAGACTCGAGGAGAGGAGAGGAGACTCGAGGAGAGGAGAGGAGAGGAGAGGAGAGGAGACTCGAGGAGAGGAGAGGAGACTCGAGGAGACTCGAGGAGACTCGAGGAGAGGAGAGGAGAGGAGAGGAGACTCGAGGAGAGGAGAGGAGAGGAGAGGAGAGGAGAGGAGAGGAGAGGAGAGGAGAGGAGAGGAGAGGAGAGGAGAGGAGAGGAGAGGAGAGGAGAGGAGAGGAGCAATGAACAACAGCACCACCCCATGTGTGGATGCAATTCCACTCTTTCAATCCATGAATCACAATGAAAAGCAGTTCAGCCAGGAGAGCAGCGTTCCAAACCCGAGTGAGCTTGCAGAGGCTGGGGCAATGGCTCACCAGGTACGAGGCAGCAGCCCTGGCAGGAAGCACTCACCCACTACTGACATTTCAGGAACACTGGCAGTGTAAATCTTCTCTGGGAAGGTTGGCTCGTTGTCGTTGATGTCGTGGATCTTGATGACAAACTCGGACTCGGGTTCCACGGGTCTCAGAGTTCTCCTGTTAATGGCCTGGGCACGCAGGGTGTAAAAGGCTTTCTCCTCCCTGTCGATCCTGCGGGTGGCGTGGATGTCCCCTGTCTTCTCATCGATTATGAACAGAGTGCCAGCCCCATCGCCTGACAAGATGTACTTCAGTGAGCCATCCCCCTTGTCCTGGTCAGAGTGGAGCTGAGAGGGAAAAAGGAGGAGGAGAGAGGAAGGGAGAGAGGGAGGAAGGAAGGGAGAGAGGGAGGAAGGAAGGGAGGGAGGGAGGAAGGAAGGGAGGAAGGGAGGGATGAAGGAAGGAAGGAAGGGAGGTATGAAGGAAGGGAGGGAGAGAGGAAAGAAGGAAGGGAGGGAGAGATGAAAGGAGGAAGGAAGGGAGGAAGGAAAAGATTACTTAGAAGTAATAAAATACCCCTTGGCTGTTTAGGGTTTTGGATTGTGATTGCTTTGGGTTTGGTTTTGTTTGTTTGGGGTTTTTGGTTTAGTTTTTCATAGAGTCATAGAGTGGTTTGGGTTAGAAGGGACCTTAAAGATCATCTAGTTCCAACCCACCTGCCATGGGCAGGGACACCTTCCCATAAATCAAGTTAGAATAATTAGAATAAACCTTTATTAGAATAAACCAAACCAGGTTGGAAGAGACCTTCAAGATCATCGTGTCCAACCCATCAACCAATCCAACCCACCCAAACAGCTAACCCATGGCACCAAGCACCCCATCAAGTCTCCTTCTGAACACCTTCAATGACGGCGACTCCACCACCTCCTTGGGCAGCCCATTCCAATGGGCAATCACTCTTTCTGTATAGAACTTCTTCCTAACATCCAACCTGAACCTCCCCTGGTGCAGCCTGAGACTGTGTCCTCTTGTTCTAGTACTGAGTGCCTGGGAGAAGAGACCATCATCAGCCTGTCTACAACCTCCCTTCAGGTAGTTGTAGAGAGTGATAAGGTCACCCCTGAGTCTCCTCTTCTCCAGGCTAAGCAGCCCCAGCTCCCTCAGCCTCTCCTCATAGGGCTTGTGTTCCAAATCCCTCACCAACTTTGTTGCTCTTCTCTGGCCTCGTTCCAGCAAGTCAACCTCCTTCCTAAACTGAGGGGCCCAGAACTGGACACAGGACTCGAGGTGTGGCCTAACCAGTGCAGTGTACAGGGGCAGAATGACCTCCCTGCTCCTGCTGGCCACACTGTTCTTGATGCAGGCCAGGATGCCATTGGCCCTCTTGGCTGCCTGGGCACACTGCAGGCTCATGTTCAGCCTACCATCAACCAGCACCCCCAGGTCCCTCTCTGCCTGGCTGCTCTCAGCCACTCTGACCCCAGCCTGTAGCACTGCCTGGGGTTGTTGTGGCCAATGTGCAGAACCTGGCACTTGGATGTGTTCAATCTCCTGCCCTTGGCCTCTGCCCATCTGTCCAGCCTGTCGAGGTCTCTCTGCAGAGCCTCTCTACCCTCCAGCAGATCAACTCTTGCCCCCAGCTTGGTGTCATCAGCAAATTTACTGATGATGGACTCAATGCCCTCCTCCAGATCATCAATAAAGATGTTAAAGAGCACAGGGCCCAGCACTGATCCTTGGGGCACACCACTAGTGACTGGCTGCCAGCTGGATGTGGCACCATTCACCACCACTCTCTGGGCTTGGCCCTGTCCAACCCTGGCCCTGAACACCTCCAGGAAGGAAGCATCGACCACCTCCCTGGGCAACCTCTTGCACTGCCTCACCATCCTCATTGTAAAGATATTCTTCCTAATCTCCAGTGCAAATCTCCCTTCTCCAGCTTAAAGCCATTGCCCCTCACCTAGTACTGTAAGCTGCTGCAATGAGAACTCCTAATGAAATCTATGTGCCCTTATTTTCTGGTAGCTTGCACTAACACATCAGAAATCACAGAATTGTCAGGGTTGGAAGGGAACTCAAGGCTCAGCCAGTCCCAACCCCCTGCCATGGGCAGGGACACCTCACACCACAGCAGGTTGTTCACAGCCACAGCCAGCCTGGGTGCAAACACCTCCAGGCAGGAGGCTTCCATCACCTCCCTGGGCAGCCTGTGCCAGGCTCTCACCACCCTCATGGGCAACAACTTCTTCCTCACATCCAATCTCAATCTCTCCAATGCTATTTTTGATCCACACCCCCCCCCCCCCAAGTCCTATTCCTCCGTGACAACCTATAAAGTCCCTCCCCAGCTTTCTTGGAGTTCCCTTCAGATCCTGGAAGACCACAATTAGGTCTCCTGGGAGCCTTCTCCTCTCCAGCCTGCACAACCCAACTCCCTCACTCTGTCCTCACAGCAGAGCAGCTCCAGCCCTCTGCTCCTCCTTGTGGCCCTGCTCTGGACACCTTCCAGCACCTCCAGATCCTTCCTGGCACAGAGGCTCCAGAACTGGCCCCAGAGCTGCAGCTGTGGTCTCAGCAGAGTGGAGCAGAGGGGCAGAATCCCCTCCCTGGCCCTGCTGGCCACACTTCCCTTGCTGCAGCCCAGCCTCTGCTTGGCTCTCTAGGCTGCAAGTGCTCACTGCTGGCTCCTGCTGAGCTTCTCCTCCCCCAGCACCTCCAGGTCCTTTTCTTGAGGGCTGCTCTCCAGCCAGTCCCTGCCCAGCCTGTATCAGTGCTTGGGATTGCCCTGAGCCAGCTACCTCTTGTAGCCGACTGGATATTCTCAGGGTCCCATCCCCCTTGGCTTTCAACACTTGCAAGCATGAAACCTCCACAGCTTCCCTGGTGTCATACTGATTCTCCCCCTCTACTCACCTCTGGTGAGACCCCACCTGGACTACTGCCTCCAGTTCTGGAGCCCCTATTGCAAGAAGGATCTGGAGGTGCTGGAAGGTGTCCAGAGAAGGGCCAGGAGGAGGAGCAGAGGGCTGGAGCTGCTCTGCTGTGAGGACAGACTGAGGGAGTTGGGGTTGTGCAGTCTGGAGAAGAGAAGGCTCCCAGGTGACCCCATTGTGGCCTTCCAGTATCTGAAGGAGGCTACAAGAAGGCTGGGGAGGGACTGCTCAGGATCTCAAGCAGTGATAGGACTAGGGGGAATGGAATGAAGCTGGAGGTGGGGAGATTCAGGCTGGAGGTGAGGAGGAAGTTCTTCCCCATGAGAGTGGTGAAGCCCTGGAATGGGTTGTCCAGGGAGGTGGTTGGGGCCCTGTCCCTGGAGGGGTTTAAGGCCAGGCTGGATGAGGCTCTGGCCAGGCTGATCTAGTGTGGGGTGTCCCTGCCCATGGCAGGGGGGTTGGAACTGGATGATCCTTGTGGTCCCTTCCAGCCCTGACTGATGCTATGATTCTATGAAACTATGATTTGTTGCCTAACTTCATCTCCACGAACCCTTTCACTTGGCTGCTGGGGCAACTTTTTAGCTCTGCAGCAGCACCTGCTCTCTGTTTGAGAAACCTCTGCCTCCCAATCCTTAAAGAAGATATTTATGTTAATATTGACCTTTCCTTTCCTTGAAGAGCTCCCATTTAAAATTCACCACCTGCTGTGCTGGTTGTAAATTCCTTAAGCAGCTAAAGGAGATGACAGAATACATGACAATTAAGGGGAATGGAACAACTGGTTCCATGTCACCCTGGATTTTGCCGGATTTCCTTTGATATTATTTCTATTTCTTCCCTTTTTCAGCTGAAGCCCATTAGCATTTTGCTCTCCACCAGCTAATGTAAATAGCCTCAAGGAAAGAAACTCAATCTATTAAGTATTCAGCAATGATTTAATATCCATTATGTCACTAATATGGAGCTCAGCTTCATCTCTTAATGACCTGTACCTCTGACTGGATTCAGCACATCCACAACAGAGAATAATAAATAGCTACAGTTGTGTTGCTCTGTTGAGGACAGCACAGCTGTTGAATCCTTGGGTTTTGAGGTATGCTTCCAACCTGAAGGGAGGTTGTAGCCAGGTGGGGCTTGGTCTCTTCTCCCAGGCAACCAGCCCCAGAACAAGAGAATTAGGAAGAGTGTGGCCAGCAGGAGCAAGGAAGCCATTCTGCCCTGTGCTCAGTACTGTTCAGGCCACACCTTGAGACCTGTGTTCAGTTCTGGGCTCCTCAGGTTAGGAAAGATGTTGAGATGCTGGAAGGTGTCCAGAGAAGGGCAACAAGGCTGGTGAGAGGCCTTGAGCACAAGCACTGTGAGGAGAGGCTGAGGGAGCTGGGATTGCTTAGCCTGGAGAAGAGGAGGCTCAGGGGAGACCTTCTTGCTCTCTACAACTCCCTGAAGGGAAGTTGTAGCCAGGTGGGGGTTGGTCTCTTCTCCCAGGCAAGCAGCAGCAGAACAAGAGGACACAGTCTCAAGCTGTGCCAGGGGAGGTTTAGGCTGGGGGTGAGGAGAAAGTTCTTCCCAGCAAGAGAGATTGGCCATTGGGATGTGCTGCCCAGGCAGGCGTCCCTGGAGGTGTTTAAGAAAGGCTTGGATGTGGCACTTGGAGCCATGGTGTAGCTGTCAGGAGGTGTTAGGTATTAGGGAATAGGTTGGACTTGATGATCTCTGAGGTCTTTTCCAACCTGCTTGATTCTGTGATCATCTCTCTCTTCAGCTTTTATGTGGAATTCATAGATTCTTGCAATGGTTTGGGTAAGAAAGGACCTTGAAGATCCTCTCCTTCCAACCCCCCTGCCACCTTTTCTAGATTCTCACCACCCCTGTACTGAAGAATTCTTCCTAAGATCCAGTTTCTCTCCCTCAGTTTAAAACCACTCTCCCCTGTCCTGCCTCTAGACACCCTCATGAAGAGTGCCCCTGCATAATCCTCAAGGATCCCTTCAAGTATTGAGAGGCAGTTCTAAGGTCCCCCCAGAGTCTTCTCCAGGCTGAACACCCCCAGCTCCCTCAGCCTGTCCTCATAGCAGAGCTGCTCCAGGCCCTGGATCATGCTCATGGCCCTCCTCTGGGCTCACTCCAGCAGCTCTGTCTCCTTCTTCTGCTGGGGACACCAGAACCAGAGGCATTATTTGAGGTGTGGTCTCAGCAGAGCAGAGCCAAAGGGCAGAATCTCCTGTTTTGCCTTCTGCCCACACTCCTCTGGCTGCAGCCCAGCACACAGCTGCCTGAGGGCTGCACCAGGCCACTCATGAGGATTTTCTCAGCAACCAACAGCCCCAAGGTTTGTTCTTCAGGGCTACTTTCCACCCATGCTGCACCCAGACTGGATTGGTGCTTGGGGTTGGTCTGATCCAGAGGCAAGACCTTGCACTGGGACTTGTTGAACCTCATGCAGTGGTTTGCACTGGCCTGCTCCTCAAGACTGCCAAGATGCTTCTGCAGGGCCTCCTTTCAACCAGCACTGCAAAGTTTTACCATTTTACTTTAGCATTAAAAATAAAATAGGATGGAATCAAAAACTCTGCCACTTTATACTCAAAAGTCTTTCCTACAGTTGTTCTTTTGTTATTGGTTGGTTGGTTTTGGCTAATGGACATCTGTGATTGCTGCCAGCCAAGCTGGGAAACCAGCAGACATCTGTTTCATTTAGCACTTTTAACTGCACCCAAGGAGCAGCTGTGAAGATGTGGTTTTGGTTTTGTATCTGCCACTGGTATTATGAGAAGCTCCACAGGAGCCAGCAGTGAGCACTTGCAGCCCAGAGAGCCAAGCAGAGCCTGGGCTGCAGCAAGAGAAGTGTGGCCAGCAGGGCCAGGGAGGGGATTCTGCCCCTCTGCTCCACTCTGCTGAGACCACAGCTGCAGCTCTGGGGCCAGTTCTGGAGCCTCTGTGCCAGGCAGCATCTGGAGGTGCTGGAAGGTGTCCAGAGAAGGGCCAGGAGGAGGAGCAGAGGGCTGGAGCTGCTCTGCTGTGAGGACAGACTGAGGGAGTCGGGGTTGTGCAGCATGGAGAGGAGAAGGCTCTGAGGAGACCTAATTGTGGCCTTCCAGGATCTGAAGGGGGCTCCAAGTAAGCTGGGGAGGGACTTTTGAGGGTGTCAAGGAGTGATAGGAGTAGGAGGAATGCAGTAAAACTAGAAATGGGTAGATTGAGATTGGCTGTGAGGAAGAAGTTGTTGCCCATGAGGGTGGTGAGAGCCTGGCACAGGCTGCCCAGGGAGGTGGTGGAAGCCTCCTGCCTGGAGATGTTTGCAGCCAGGCTGGATGTGGCTGTGAGCAACCTGCTGTAGTGTGAGGTGTCCCTGCCCATCCTCCATGGCTGTGGCTTCTAACACATCCCCTTCTCCTCTCCCACAGGAACTGCACTCTACTCTGACATTTCTTAATCTAATATAAAGGTCATGAACTTTTCCCTCACAGCACACAAAGTGTTAATCCTTTCTTCACCCCCCAAAAAAGGCAATGAGATGCTCCTGTGCAAAACAGAGCAGATTAGGTGAGCCAGACCCATTCCTCATGCAAACTCCTGGCATTTGAACTGATTTATGGCCATGCCAGATAAAGACTTTAGGATTTGTCACACCTCTTTCTATTTGAATTTCAGATTTAGAGAGCCCTCCCTGAAGTCTCAGTGATTGGTATTCAGACACCTGAGGACAAGGACGTGACTTTATTTACCAACCAGCCTTTGAGTTCTTACAGCAGGCATCCAGCCAGCTCAAGCTGGGGTCATTTTTTGGTCTCAGTTTAATATTCTGTGCCCCACAGCAGAGTTTCCAGTAGGACTTTCAGCTTTTTGTGATCTGTACCAAAGGAAAAAATGATTCCAATAGTGCCTCTTGAAACACATTTTTGCCTTCCTACTTCATTTGGTGTTTGCATAATCATAGAATCATCACTGAATCAATAAGGTTGGAAAAGACCTCAAAGATCTTCAAGTCCAACCTGCCACCCAATACCTAACACCTCCTGACAACTAAACCATGGCTCCATGTTCAACATCTAATCCTTGTTGCACCTCTCCAATGATGGGGACTCCACCACCTCCCCAGGCAGCACATCCCAATGGCCAATCTCTCTTGCTGGGAAGAACTTTCTCCTTACCTCTAGGCTAAACCTCCCCTGACACAGCTTGAGACTGTGTCCTCTTGTTCTGCTGCTGCTTGCCTGGCAGAAGAGCCCAACCCCCACCTGGCTACAACCTCCCTTCAGGGAGTTGTAGAGAACAAGAAGGTCTCCCCATTCCTACTTTATTCCACAATATATTTGACAACATTCCAATGCAATATTCATAGAATAGCAGCAAAGAATGGTCCAGGCCAGAAGGGACCTCCAAAGGTCATTCAGTCCAACCTCCCTGCAGCAAGCAGGGACATCCTTAACTAGATCAGGTTGCCCAGAGCCCTCTCCAGCCTCACCTGGAATATCTCCCGAGATGGGACCTCAAACACTTCCTTGAGCAACCTGTTCCAGTGTTCCACCACCCTCATAGCAAAAAGCCAGTTCCCAGCATCCAATCTAAATCTGCTCTGCTCTAGTGTGAAGCCATTGTCCCTCATCCTGTCCCTGCAGGCCTTTGCAAACAGTCTCTCTCCATCCTTCTTACAACCCCCTTCAGGTACCGGCAGGCTGCTATTAGGTCTCCCCTGAGCCTCCTCTTCTGTAGGCTAAGCAGCCCCAGCTTCCTCAGCCTCTCCTCACAGGGCTGTGCTCCAGACCCCTCCCCAGCCTCATTGCCCTTCTCTGGACACCTTCAAGCCTCTCAATATCCTTCTTACATTGAAGATCCAAGAACTAGAGACAGTAGTGCTGCATCCCTGGGCTCACAGTGACACGACTTAATAAGTGCTAGCACACAGGAATTCACTTATGCCTTCATGTAATGGTCTGAATTGAACAAAGCAGGAGAGAATTCTAGCAGGTTAAAAATAAATGAGTGACAGAGACTGATAAATCTCAGGGATGCTTGCTGGGAGTAGTGTTTGCATACCAATGCACCACATCCTTGACAAATCCTCCTCCTGCTTGTTTCAAAAGCCTTGGTAGTAAACTCCAGCACTTTCTGCACCTGGCATGCAAAACAGTTCCTTTTGTCTCCATGCTTATTAGCAGATCAAAAGAATAACATTGGCCCCTGAGCTGGCTACTTTGTAGAGAAATAATGACCAGAATGTGATGGGATGGGATGGGGTGGGATGGAATGGAATGGAATGGAATGGAATGGAATGGAATGGAATGGAATGGAATGGAATGGAATGGAATGGAATGGAATGGAATGGAATGGAATAGACCAGGTTGGAAGAAACCTTCAAGATCATCGTGTCCAACCTATCATCCAACACCACCTAATCAACTAACCCATGGCACCAAGCACCCCATCAAGTCTCCTCCTGAACACCTCCAATGATGGTGACTCCACCACCTCCCCAGGCAGCCCATTCCAATGGCCAATCACTCTCTCTGTGTAGAACTTCCTCCTCACCTCCAGCCTAAACCTCCCATGGTGCAGCTTGAGACTGTGTCCTCTTGTTCAGGTGCTGGCTGCCTGGGAGAAGAGACCAACCTCTGCCTGTCTACAACCTCCCTTCAGGTAGTTGTAGAGAGTGATAAGGTCACCCCGAGTCTCCTCTTCTCCAGGCTAAGCAACCCCAGCTCCCTCAGCCTCTCCTCACAGGGCTGTGTTCCAAACCCCTCACCAACTTTGTTGCTCTTCTCTGGACTCGTTCCAGCAAGTCAACCTCCTTCCTAAACTGAGGAGCCCAGAACTGGACACAGTACTCGAGGTGTGGCCTAACCAGTGCAGTGTACAGGGGCAGAATGACCTCCCTGCTCCTGCTGGCCACACTGTTCCTCATGCAGGCCAGGATGCCATTGCCCCCCCTGGCTGCCTGGGCACACTGCTGCCTCATGCTCAGCCTACTCTCAACCAGCACACCCAGGTCCCTCTCTGCCTGGCTGCTCTCAGCCACTCTGACCCCAGCCTGTAGCACTGCCTGGGGTTGTTGTAGCCAATGTGCAGAACCTGACACTGGGATGTGTTCAATCTCCTGCCTTTGGGCTCTGCCCATCTGTCCAGCCTGTCTGCAATTTCCCCCCAGAGTGGGCAGATTGGACCTGAAACCAGCAGAGGATCATTGATATCAGATTCCCACTCTGGAGACATTATTTTAAGGCTCATAAACTGAATTATTGAATGCTGCAGTTGTTCAACATCAGGCTGCACCTACCCTAAATAGCTGTGGTGGGGTTTCTATTTTAGCTCATGTCCTGTGCAGTGTTCTCTCTTAGTTGCCAGATTGATTATCATGGCTTTGAGCCAGGTTGGCTCACCAAAGAGATTAACTTGTTTCACTTTATCCTTAAGGTAAGATTTAAAGCAGCTCTCTCCAGTGATGCAAGAATAAGCAGGGAGTTTTAATGAGACATGGCAGGCATTTAATTTTCTCACTCAGCTGCATTGCCACCTCCCCAGTCCTGTGCTGTTGTGCATTGCTTCACAGAGGAGACAAGGTGGAAAGGGAAGAGACACACTTCAAAAAGAAAATGGGAAGATAAAGGAGGAGCAACCTAAAAGGAAGGCAGAGCAAGGAAAGCAAGATGAGGACTGCTCTCAAATCCTTTTGCTGGCTGAGGAGAAGCAACAAACATAGAATCATGGAATCATTAGGCTTGGAAGGGAGCTCAAGGCTCAGCCAGTCCCAACCCCCTGCCATGGGCAGGGACACCTCACACCACAGCAGGTTGCTCACAGCCACATCCAGCCTGGCTGCAAACACCTCCAGGCAGGAGGCTTCCACCACCTCCCTGGGCAGCATGTGCCAGGCTCTCACCACCTTCATGGGCAACAACTTCTTCCTAACAGCCAATCTCTAGTTTTGCTCCATTCCCCCTGCTCCTATCCCTCCCTCACACCCTCAAAAGTCCCTCCCCAGCTTTTTTGGAGCCCCCTTCACATACTGGAAGGCCACAATTAGGTCTCCTGGGAGCCTTCTCTTCTCCACACTGCACAACCCCAACTCTCTCAGTCTGTCCTCACAGCAGAGCAGCTCCAGCCCTCTGCTCCTCCTCCTGGCCCTTCTCTGGACACCTTCCAGCACCTCCAGAGCCTTCCTGCTAGAGAGGCTCCAGAACTGGCCCCAGAGCTCCAGCTGTGGTCTCAGCAGAGCAGAAAAAATAAAAGCTCTGCTTTGCAGTGCACTTTCAGATTAAATGAGGTTGCTTCAAACTGATTCATTATCCAAATGAAAGACAATAATCATTATTAGTATTTCTGTTTCTATTGAGAAAGATTGCAGCCAGTCCTTGCTGCTCCAGACTTTCGTTTGTTCCTCCAAATGTTATCATAGAATCAAAAAGGTTGGAAAAGACCTCAAAGATCTTCAATTTCAGCCTGTCACCCAACACCTCATGACTGCTAAACCATCGCTCCAAGTGTGACATCCAATTCCCTCTTGAACACCTCCAGGGATGGTGACTCCACCACCTCCCTGGGCAGCACATTCCAACAGCTAACAACTCTCTCTGTGAAGAACTTTCTCCTCACCTCCAGCCTAAACCTCCCCTGGTGCAGCCTCGCTTGCCTGGGAGAAGAGACCAACCCCCACCTGGCTACAACCTCCCTTCAGGGAGTTGGAGAGAGCAAGAAGGTCTCCCCTTAGCCTCCTCTTCTCCAGGCTAAGCCACCCCAGCTCCCTCAGCCTCTCCTCACAGGGCTGTGCTCCAGAGCCCTCCCCAGCTTTGTTGCCCTTCTCTGGACACCTTCCAGCAGCTCAAAATCCTTCTTATATTGAGTATCCCAGAACTGGACAGAGGACTCAAGGTGGAAGGTTTTAAACTGATAAGAGGCAAAGGGGAATGAGTAATATGCTTATGGTTCCTTCACACATCCCTGGTGAAGCAATGACTGCCACAGGATCAGAAATACTCTTTTTCCAGCTCCCTGCAATCTTCACCCCCAAGTGATATCATCTGCAAGAGTCTCAATTTCCATAAGCTAATCCTACAGCAAAGGCTTTTTTTCAGCCCTAGGCTTGCATCTTTTCCCCATGATTGGAGCTGGTGCAGGCTGTTAGGGGTTGGAAGGGACCTCTGGAGATCTTCAGGTCCAAACCCTGTGCCAGAGCAGGGCCATTTGTGGGGAGGGGTTATGTTAGTTATAATGTATTAATGGACAAAAGGAAGACCTAAAGCTCTTCAGTGATGCTCAAGCCCTTACTGTCCTGTAGGCTGGGCAAAAATAGATGAGGATTTTGCCTAAGCAAAAATAGCTACAACCCCAGCACTCCACATACCTATTAATAAGTAATAACAAGATCACAGGATATTAGGGGTTGGAAAGGGAACTTTGGAGACTGTCCAGTCCAAGCCCCCTGCCAGAGCAGGAGCAGAGAACCCAGCACAGGGCACACAGGACACATCCAGACAGGGCTGCAAAGGCTCCAGACAAGGAGACTCCACAACCTCTCTGGGCAGCCTGCTCCAGGCCTCTGGCAGCCTCCCAGGGCAGAAGTTCCTCCTCCTGCTGAGCTGCAACCTCCTGGGCTGCACTTTCCATCCATTGCCTCTTGTCCTATCCCAGGGTGCAGCTGAGCAGAGCCTGGCCCTGTCCCTTCCTTCCTGCCCCCCAGCCCTCAGCTCTTGATAGACACTGATCAGATCCCTCTCAGCCTTCTCCTCAGTATTCTCTGGAATATGTCAAAAGAAGGGTAAGAAAGCTGGGGAGGGGTCTGGAGCACAGCCCTGGGAGGAGAGGCTGAGGGAGCTGGTGTTGCTTAGCCTGGAGAAGAGGAGGCTCAAGGGAGACCTTCTTGCTCTCTCCAACTCCCTGAGGGGAGGTTGTAGCCAGGTGGGGGTTGGTCTCTTCTCCCAGTCAGGCATCCAGCACCAGAACAAGAGGACACAGTCTCAAGCTGTGCCAGGGGAGGTTTAGGCTGGATGTAAGGAAAAAGTTCTTCCCAGACAGAGAGATTGGCCATTGGAATATGCTGCCCAGGGAGGTGGTGGAGTCACCATCACTGGAAGTGTTTAGGAAGAGCCTGGCTGAGGCACTTGGTGCCATGGTTGAGTTGATTAGGTGGTGTAGGGTGATAGGTTGGACTTGATGATCTCAAAGGTCTTTTCCAACCTGCTTAATTCTATTCTATTCTATTCTATTCTATTCTATTCTATTCTATTCTATTCTATTCTATTCTATTCTATTCTATTCTATTCTATTCTATTCTATCCTGTCCTGTCCTGTCCTGTTCTGTTCTGTTCTAATCCTATCCTATCCTATCCTATCCTATCCTTTTTTTTCTCTCAACACTAGCCACCCCCAGTGCTCTCAGCCTCTCCTCACCAGGCAAAGTTTTAGTCCCTTCAGCATCCTTGGAGCCCTCCAGTTTCTTCTCTCAGTTAGCTCCCTCCTTCCTTCAAAGGGAGAATTCACAGCCTGGAGGAGGTTCATGGTCCTGCCATTGACAAAATCCCCTCAGATTTCAGGAGAGGAAGGCAGATTCTTGTTTTATGGCCCATGGAGTCACCGGCCCTGGAGGTGGTCAAGAGGGGATTGGACGTGGCGTTTGGTGCCATGGTTTAGGGGTCATGGGGTCTTGGGTGACAGGTTGGACTTGATGATCTTTGAGGTCTCTTCCAACCTTATTGATTCTATGATTCTACGATACAAGGAGGAGAAAATCCTCACACAGATGCACTGAATCCATGTGCCAACATCCAAACTCCCTCCTCAAGCCAAGATCTTTAGCTGATGCTCAGACAGCTCGAGCAAGAAAGTTTCGGCTTCATTAGGCTGTGGCAGCTTCCACTCCAGAGGACACACAGAGGCACTGAGCTGACATGAGCTAGGGACTAATTGAATTTTATACACCAAAGAGCTTTTGCAGGAGCCAGTATGAAAGTTTGCTTTCTAATTTTAGTGTCATAAACACAGTCTGTACAGCAGGGGACAACAAAAAACAGGCAAGAGAGTCAGAGAATGGTTTGGAGTGAGAGAGACCTTAGAGGTCAAGTCCCAGCACCCTTGCCATGGGCAGGGACACCTTCCTCTAAAGCAGGGGGGTCAAGGCCTTCTCCATCCCTGGCAATGAATACCTCCAGGGAGGGTGCATCCACCACAGGATTGTTTACTTTTGGATGGTGGGGGGAAGTTAAAAGGAAAAGTCACCACCAACTCTTAATGCTCTCTGCATTAATGAGAACAAAGAGGTAATTAAGAAGCCATACTGGGTGTTGTGATGTTCTTAACAAGAATTGGGTGTGGGTTGCTTTTTGTTGTTACATCTCAGCTATGTTTTCTTAAAGCAGCCAAGTTATGAACAAAAGAACCATTAAGGCAGCATTAGTTTGCAGATATCCTAATTTACAACTGCCTTCTGCATAAAAAGCATTTCATTTACTGGGGAAAAAGATGCACAGCAACATTGAGAGCAGGGGTGCTTTGTTCTGCCTACAGCTGCAGGCCATTTCAAAACACATTAGACAGGATTGCCTTTGTTTGCAGCTGAAATCACTGTAACATGGCTGGGGAGAGGTCTCACAATGAGGCGGGGCTGAGGTCTGACAATGAGGCTGGGGAGAGGTCTCGAGCACAAGCCCTGCACATTGGTCATAACAGCTTCATGCAGTGCTACAGGCTGGGGACAGGGTGGCTGAGAGCAGCCAGGCAGAAAGGCACAGGTTGACAGCAGCTGAACATGAGGCAGCAGTGTGCCCAGGCAGCCAGGAATGTCAATGGCATCCTGGCCTGCATCATGAACAGTGTGGCCAGCAGGAGCAGGGAAGTCATTCTGCCCTGTGCTCAGCACTGCTTAGGCCAAACCTTGAGTCCTGTGTCCAGTTCTGGGCTCCTCAGTTTAGGAAGGACATTGAGAGACTTGAAGGGGTCCAGAGAAGGGTAACAAAGCTGGGGAGGGGTCTGGAGCACAGCCCTGTGAGGAGAGGCTGAGGGAGCTGGGGTTGCTTAGCCTGGAGAAGAGGAGGCTCAGGGGAGACCTTCTTGCTCTCTCCAACTCCCTGAAGGGAGGTTGTAGCCAGGTGGGGGTTGGTCTCTTCTCCCAGGCAGCCAGCACCAGAACAAGAGGACACAGTCTCAAGGTGTACCAGGGGGATTTTAGGCTGGATGTGAAGAAATTCTTCCCAGCAAGAGAGATTGGCCATTGGGATGTGCTGCCCAGGGAGGTGGTGGAGTCACCATCACTAGAGGTGTTTAGGAGGAGACTGGATGGGTTGTTTGGTGCCATGGTTGAGTTGATTAGATGGTGTTGGATGACAGGTTGGATTTGATGATCTCAGAGGTCTCTTCCAGCCTGCTCTGCTCTGCTCTGCTCTATTCTATTCTATTCTATTCTATTCTATTCTATTCTATTCTATCCCATCCCATCCCATCCCATCCCATCCTATCCTATCCTACCCTACCCTACCCTACGCTACCCTTTATCTTTTCTGTTGATTCCTCAGGATGGATTATTTCATCCAATTATTTTAAATCCCTACCCTTTAAACCATAACATTTCTATAAACCTCTCTGCTTTGTTTTTTCCCCCTCCCTGTTCACTTCTCCTCACACATTTGCAGCAGCCACATATTTATTTACCCTTTTTTTCCCCTCCCTGTCAAAATTTCCAACCTCAGTGATCATTTAGTCCTAAGCTGTCTAATTTAGAGCCATGATTGCCAAGGTAGTAATAGCTGCTAATGATTACCTGGCTTCCAAAATAGTATTTCTCCAATATTTCTGCCTCCTAAGGAGCACAACTGGAGTGGAATCAGCAATCACAAGCAGGGAGGTGCAGAAACTGCAAGTCCTGCCTGTTTTCCATCAAATGCCACACCTCAGAGAAAGGATATGTGAAAGTTCCTGTTGGAAGTTGGGCTCATAGTACCATAGTATCATAGTATCAGTCAGGGTGGGAAGGGACCACAAGGATCATCTAGTTCCAACCCCCATGCCATGGGCAGGGACACCCCACACTAGATCAGCCTGGCCAGAGCCTCATCCAGCCTGGCCTTAAACACCTCCAGGGACAGGGCCCCAACCACCTCCCTGGACAACCCATTCCAGGGCTTCACCACTCTCATGGGGAAGAACTTCCTCCTCACCTCCAGCCTGAATCTCTCCACCTCCAGCTTCATTCCATTCCCCCTAGTCCTATCACTACCTGAGATCCTGAGCAGTCCCTCCACAGCCTTCCTGTAGCCCCCTTCAGATACTGGAAGGCCACAATGAGGTCACCTGGGAGCCTTTTCTTCTCCAGACTGAACAGCCCCAACTCCTTCAGTCTGTCTTCATAGCAGAGCAGCTCCATCCCTCTGCTCATCCTCCTGGTCATTCTTTAGACACCTTCAAGCACCTCCAGATCCCTCTTGTCATAGGGGCTCCAGAACTGGAGGCAGTACTCCAGGTGGGGTCTCCCAAGAGCTGAGTAGAATCTCAGCTTGGCTGTCTGGGCTGCAAGTGCTCACTGCTGGCTCCTCTTGAGGTTCTCCTCCCCCAGCACCCCCAGGTCCTTTTCTTCAGGGCTGCTTTCCAGCCAGTCCCTGCCCAGCCTGGCAGACTTGCTACAATATAGCAATGCGTAGAATAAATTGCACTTCATCTGTAGAGATGTGGGACAGTCATAACAATTTCTCTCTTGAGAAGCCTGGGCTGCAGCAAGAGAAGTGTGGCCAGCAGGTCAAGGGAGGTGATTCTGCCCCTCTGCTCCACTCTGCTGAGACCACAGCTGCAGCTCTGGGGCCAGCTCTGGAGCCTCTGTGCCAGGAAGGATCTGGAGGTGCTGGAAGGTGTCCAGAGAAGGGCCAGGAGGATGAGCAGAGGGCTGGAGCTGCTCTGCTGTGAGGACAGACTGAGGGAGTTGGGGTTGTTCATTCTGGAGAGGAGAAGGCTCCCAGGAGACCTTCTCGTGGCCTTCCAGGATCTGCAGGGGGCTCCAAGAAATCTGGGGATGGACTTTATAGGGTGTGAGGGAGGGATAGGAGCAGGGGGAATGGAGCAGAACTACAAGTGAGTAGATTGAGATTGGATGTTAGAAAGAAGTTGTTGCCCATGAGGGTGGTGAGAGCCTGGCACAGGTTGCCCAGGGAGGTGGTGGAAGCCTCCTGCCTGGAGGTGTTTGCAGCCAGGCTGGATGTGGCTGTGAGCAACCTGCTGTGGTGTGAGGTGTCCCTGCCCATGGCAGGGGGTTGGGACTGGCTGAGCCTTGAGTTCCCTTCCTACCCTGACAGTTCTGTGATTCTATGGAATTTGGGCTTGAGGATAGGAGAAAGTTTTTCACAGAGTTGTTAGCCATTGGAATGTGCTGCCCAGGGTGGTGGTGGAGTCACCATCCCTGGATGTCTTCAAGAGGGTATTGGATGTGGAACTTGGAGCCATGGTTTAGTTAGCCATGAGGTGTTGGGTGACAGGTTAGGCTTGATGATCTCTGAGGTCTTTTCCAACCTTATTGATTCTATGATTCCATGATCTCCAGGGATGAGGCCTCAACCACCTCCCTGGGCAAACTCTTCCAGTGTTCCTCCACCCTCATGGTGCAGAACTTGTTCCTAACATCCCTTATAAATCTGCTCTGCTCTAGTTTGAGGCCATTGCTCCTCCTCCTGTCCGTGCAGGCCTTTGCAAACAGTCTCTCTCCATCCTTGTAGCCTCCTTCAGGTACTGGAAGGCTGCTATTTGTTCTCCCTGGAGACTTCTCCTCTCCGGGGTGAGCACCCCCTGCTTCCTCAGCCTGTGCCTGTAGCAGAGGTGCTCCAACCCCCTGAGCATTTTTGTGGCCCTCCTCTGGCCCTGCTCTCTGCCTGCCAGCTTCTTGAGATACATCAGCTACAGAGTGACCCAAAACTGAAGGCTCTGCAAGAATTTGCCATTTCAGCCATTGTATTTCATCTCATTTCATAATTATCATCAAAGACAAAAACCTCACTCTTACAAACAAGAGAAAAATCACCCATCAGGAAGACATTTTCAAAGGGTAAACAGCCACTTTAAACTTCTTAGAGCTCTCCCTCATGGGTATTATTAGATATTTTCCCCCTCTTTTTACAAGGACACAAAAAATTCCTCAGCCTTACCCCTGGCTCTTCCTTGCTCTCTGTGTCTACAGGAGATTTTAAAGGTCATCTGCATCTGATTTGACAAATCAGAAATTAAGAGAGGAGGGAAAAATAAAAGAAACCCCACCAAAGCCCCTGAAGCCTCAGCCTTTGAATTGCTGTTGGAGCTGTGGGCTGCTTCTACACTTATCATTTCAAAGGAGGGGATGGTCAAACATTTCTGCAGCTCCCTTTTCTATTATGGTTGTTTAATTCCTTGAGTGAACAAGTCTACTCTAAGGGACTGGAATCTAGTTGGGTTTTGCTTTTTACTTCCTGAGGTAAGGCTTTGAATATAGAATCACAGAACTGTCAGAGTTGGAAGGGACCTCAAGGCTCAGCCAGTCCCAACCCCCTGCCATGGGCAGGGACACCTCACACTACAGCAGGTTGCTCACAGCCACCTCCAGCCTGGCTGCAAACACCTCCAGGCAGGAGGCTTCCACCACCTCCCTGGGCAACCTGTGCCAGTCTCTCACCACCCTCCTGGGGAACAACTTCTTTCTAACATCCAATCTCCTTGATTTGCTCCATTCCCCCTGCTCCTATCCCTCCCTGACACCCTCAGAAGTCCCTCCCTGACACCCTCAAAAGTCCCTCCCCAGCTTTCTTGGAGCCCCCTTCAGATACTGGAAGGCCACAATGAGGTCTCCTGGGAACCTTCTCCTCTCCAGACTGCACAGCCCCAACTCCCTCAGTCTGTCCTCACAGCAGAGCAGCTCCAGCCCTCTGCTCCTCCTCCTGGCCCTTCTCTGGACACCTTCCAGATAAAAATAATGCACAAATGTGCTTAGCAGTTATTTCCTTTTTGGAATATCTTTTTCTTTTTTTTCATGATAAAAGGTAGTTTGGATGAGGCTTGGGGAAACCTAGTCTAGTGGGAGGTGTCCCTGCCAATGACAGAGGGGTTGGAACTGGATGGGAGGCTTGGCTGAGACAGCTGAAGGCTGGGCAGCCATTCAGTGAGACTTGGACAGACTAAGAGCTGGGCAGAGAGGGAGCTGAGGAGGTTCAAGAAGGAGCAGTGCAAAGTCCTGCACATGGAAAAGAAGAATAAACTACATCAGGACAGGCTGGGAAGTGATCTGCTGAAGTGTAGCCCTGGGGAGAAGGAGCTGGGAGTGCTGGTGGGCAGCAAGGTCTGCATGGGACAGCAATGTGCCCTGGGGGCCAAGAAGGCCAAGGGGGTCTTGGGGGGGCATTAGGAAAAGTGTCTACAGCAGATCCAGGGAGGTTCTCCTGCCCCTCTACTCTGCCCTGGGGAGTCCTCACCTGGATTATTGTATCCAGCTCTGTGCTCCCCAGTCCAGGAGGGACAGGGATCTGCAGGAGAGAGTCCAAGGGAGGGCTACAAGGATGCTGAAGAGATTGAAGCTCTGCCTGATGAGGAGAGGCTGAGAGCCCTGGGACTGTTTAGTCTGTAGAGAAGGCTGAGAGGGATCTGATCAATGCCTATCAATAGCTGTGGGTAGGGGGTCAAGAGGGAGGGAACAGGGACAGGGTCTGCTCAGCTGCACCCTGGGATAGGACAAGGAGCAATGGATGGAAACTGCAGCCCAGGAGGTTCCACTTCAACATGAGGAAGAACTTCTTCACTGTGGGGGTCACAGAACACTGGAGCAGGCTGCCCAGAGATGTTGTGGAGTCTTCTCTGGAACCTTTCAAGACCCACCTGGGTGAATTCCTGTGTGACCTGTGCTGGATTCTATGCTCCTGATCTGGCAGGGGGGTTGGACTCAATGAACTTTGGAGACCCCTTCCATCGCTTTACACCCTGTGATCCTGTGAGTCAGGTTGGTGACAGTACAAAGCCCCTCATTAGAACCTTACCTTGCCCACATACTGATAGTCAGATCCTGTGTATTCCTCTAACAGGAAGAACTGGTTCCACATCCAGCCTCGCTTCTGCCGGTGAATTGTCTTCCCATCACTCCCTGCTAAGCGTCCCCCAGAGCTCTTGGGTCTGAGATCAGGAGTCCTTCTGAACAGCATTTCTGTATGGCAAGGCTGTGGCAGCCACATCCAGAGCAGCAGGAGTAACAGGACTTGCTGTATTGTCATAGTTCTCCACTGCTGATCCTCTCCAAGCTGGTCGGTGGTGGAGCTTACAGCTTTGTTTTTCCCGACTTGCTCTTTATGCCTCTAGTTGCTGATGCAGCACAGCAGCTTCCAGCAACTCATCTCTGTGCATAATAGCCAAATCCTGAAAGCAAGCAGAGAAGAGACGCTGTTAGTTGACTTGCACTCACCCCCTAGTGTCCAACATCCCTGCTTCTGGTGGCTGAGGCCCCAGAGACATCACCTGCAGTGCTGTGGCCAGCTCTGGAGCCCTCAACATAGGAAGGACCTGGAGCTGATGGAGAAGGTCCAGAGGAGGACCGTGAAAATGATCAGGGGGTTGGAGCAGCTTTGCCATGAGGAGAGGCTGAGGGAGCTGGGGGTGTTCAGCCTGGAGAAGAGAAGGCTCCAGGGAGACCTAATAGCAGCCTGCCAGGACCTGAAGGGATCTACAAGAAGGATGGAGAGAGACTGTTTACAAAGGCCTGCAGGGACAGGATGAGGGACAATGGATTCAAACTAGAGCAGAGCAGATTGAGACTGGATGTTAGGAAAAGGTTCAGGTTCATAAGGGAAATGGAACACTGGAACAGGTTGCCCAGGGAGGTGGTTGAGGCTCCATCCCTGAAGATCTTCAAGGTGAGGCTGGACAGGGCTCTGGGCAACCTGACCTAGTTGAGGATGTCTCTGCTGAGTGCAGAGGGGTTGGGCTGGATGAGCTTTGGAGCTCCCTTCCAACCCAGAGCATTCTGTGATTCTCTGATTCTGTACCCTGAAGATACAAAACATTGAGGCATGTATTGTGTCCAGTTATAGCACCCCCAACACAAGAGGGAGATAGATCTGCTGCAGAAGGTCCACAGAAAGAGCACAGCAATGACCAGAGGGCCTGATAACCTCTCCTATGAAAACAGGCTGGGAGAGTTGAGGCTCTTTGCCCTGAAGAAGACTCCAAGGAGAGCTTTTAACTGCATGTTAATATCTGAAGGGGACCTGCAGGAAGGCTGGGGAAGAACTGTTTAGAAGGGCAGGGAGTGATAGGACTTGGGGTAATGGTTTGAAATTGGACCGGGGTAGGGTTAGATTGGACACAAGGATGAGTGGGAAAATACTGGCACAGGTTGCCCAGGGATTTGGTTCTGGCCCCATCCCTAGAGGCATTCAAGATCAGAATGGGCCTGGGCAGCCTGACCTATTTGGAGGTGTGCCTGCTGACTGCAGGGATGTTGGACAAGATGACCTTTGAGGGTCCCTTCCAGTCCAGTGTAACCTGTGAATCCATGAGCCGCCCAATCTAGCTGGAGGTGTCTCTGCTATCTGCAGAGGGGATTAGACAAGATGACCTTTGAGGGTCCCTTCCAGTCCAGTGTAACCTGTGAATCCATGAGCCAACCAATCTAGCTGGAGGTGTCTCTGCTATCTGCAGAGGGGGTTGGACAAGATGACCTTTGAGGGTCCCTTTTGACCTGAAGCAATCTGTGAATAGAAATCCATCTGGTTAGGCATGTAAAGGTTAGCCAGGTGGGGAGGATGCTGGGGATATGATTATATACAAATTACTATGCTTATGTGAAGATATTTCTTTATATATTTCTATCATAGAATCAAACAGGTTGGAAAAGACCTCAGAGATCATCAAGTCCAACCTGTCACCTAATATTCAACACCTCTGGAGAACTAAACTATAGCTACAAGTGCCACATCCAAGCCTGTCTTGAACACCTCCAGGGATGGAGACTCCACCACCTCCCTGGGCAGCACATCCCAATGGCAAATCTCTCTGTCTGGGAAGAACTTTTTCCTCACCTCCAGCCTAAACTCCCCTGGCACAACTTGAGACTGTGTCCTCTTGTTCTGCTGCTGGGTGCCTGGGAGAAGAGACCAACCCCCACATGGCTACAACCTCCCTTCAGGGAGTTGTAGAGAGCAAGAAGGTCTCCCCTGAGCCTCCTCTTCTCCAGGCTAAGCAACCCCAGCTCCCTCAGCCTCTCCTCACAGGGCTGTGCTCCAGACCCCTCCCCAGCTTTCTTGCCCTTCTCTGGACACATTCAAGTGGGCCCAGAACTGGACACAGGACTCAAGATGTGGCCTAAGCAATGCTGAGCACAAGGCACAATGACCTCCCTGCTCCTTCTGGCCACACTGTTCCTGCTGCAGGCCAGGATGTATTTGGCCTTCTTGGCCTCCTGGGCACACTGCTGCCTCATGTTCAGCTGCTGTCAACCAGTACCCCCAGGTCCCTCTCTGCCTGGCTGCTCTCCAGCCACTCTGACCCCAGCCTGTGGCACTGCCTGGGGTTGTTGTGACCAAAGTGCAGCACCCAACACTTGGACTTGTTCAGTGCTGTCCTGCTGGTCTCTGCCCATCTGCCCAGCCTGGCAAGGTCCCTCTGCAGAGCTCTCCTACCCTCTAACAGATCAACTCCTGCCCCCAGCCTGCTGTCATCTTCACACTTACAGATGAGGGACTCCATCCCCTCATCTAGATCATCAATAAAGACTGTATTGAGATATATATATTATTTGCATCTATTTAAATATTTTCTCTATCTCTATATACAGATAACTGATATGTTAGGTAGCTGCTGTCAAAACCAAAGAGCAAGAGCAGCCTGAGATCCTCAACTCTTTGCCCATGAAAACCTTTCAATTTAGAAACTTCTGAGAGTGTTCTCTCCTATAGACTAGGGGATTCACACTGCTGCAGCTTCCACATTAAATATTGCTGCCTTTGCCTCACATGTTTTCCACCTGGATTGATTTACAAGGATCCCAGTGTTTTATTAATCCTACTATCAAGAGAGCTGAAAAGCCTACAGAAAGTAGTGTCAGAAATGAGGAGGAAATGGTAAAAGCAGCAGCTCTCCAGCGTGCTCCAAATGGCAGCAGAGAGCATCACATGCATCAGAAGAAATGCAACATGACAAGGAAGCAAACCTTGCAAGCACACAAAGTTCTTGAGGTGGTCTTGCAGCATGGAGTGATGCAAATTTAGCCATAAAGTGTAGGAAGTGTTTAAAGAACTGAGGGCCTGCTCTGCAAGCACCCTGGCAGACTGATTTTGGCAAGCCCTGAAGTGAAGTCTCCTTATGGAAAACAATACTGCAAGAGAAGGCAATGGAAAGGGGGCTCAGCTGCAGGACAGTTGGAGCTTCTGGCTAGTTTTCGGTAGATAGCAGATATTAGGTAGGAAAATTGAATTGAATGATGCAGAAAAGTCACTTTTTAGCCCATATCTCTCACTAGATCAAAGGAGGTTCTCCTCCCCCTTTACTCTGCTGTGGTGAGGCCACATGTAGGATTTTGCATCCAGCTCTGGGCTCCTCAGTTCAGGAGGGACAGGGATCTGCTGGAGAGAATCCAAGGGAGGGCTACAAGGATGCTGAAGGGACTGCAGCACTGCCTGGGGAGGAGAGGATGAGAGCCCTGGGGGTGTTCAGTCTGGAGAGGAGAAGATTGAGAATGAATCTGTTCAATGTCTATCAATAGCTGAGGGCTGGGGGTCAGGAAGGAAGGGACAGGGGCAGGCTCTGCTCAGCTGCACCCTGGGATAGGACAATAGGCGATGGATGGGAACTGCAGCACAGGAGGTTCTTCCTGAGCATGAGGAGGAACTTCTGCCCTGTGAGGCTCCCAAAGCCCTGGAGCAGGCTGCCCAGAGAGGTTGTGGAGTCTCCTTGTCTGGAGCCTTTGCAGCCCTGTCTGGATGTGTTCCTGTGTGCCCTGTGCTGGGTTCTGTGCTCCTGCTCTGTCAGGGGGCTGGCACTGGAAGATCTCCAGAGGTCCCTTCCAACCCCTAACATCCTGTGAGCCTGTGAAAGCATCATATGGAAAATGATATTGAAAGAGAAGGCTGATGGCATCTTGGCTTCTGTCAGGAATAGTGTGACCAGCAGGACTAGGGATGGGATCCTGCCCCTCCACATGGCACTGGTGAGGCCTCCTCCTGAGTACTGTGCACAGTAGTCGGAGTGGGTTGGACTGGATGACCTTTGGGGGTCCCTTCCAACCCAGACCATTCTATAACTCTGTGATGCTACATAGTTCTCAAGCTAGGGAGTTATTAATCACAACTCACATTTCTGTTATGTTGAGGCAAAGGCCTAATGAATCAAAGAGGAAGACTTCCAGTAGCTGAAGGGGGCTACAAGAAGGATGGAGAGAGACTGTATGCAAAGGCTTGCAGGGAAAGGATAGAGGACAATGGCTTTAAGCTGGAGAAGAGCAGATTTAGATTGGGTGTTAGGAACAAGTTCTTAACTATCAGGGAAATGGAAAACTGGAACAAGTTATCCAGGGAGGTGGCTGCGGCTCCTTCCCTGGAGATATTCAAGGTGAAGCTCAGTGAGACCCTGGGCAACCTGATCTAGCTTTGGATGTCCCTTCTGAGTGCAGGGACGTTGGACTGGATGAGCTTTGGAGGTCCCTTCCAGCCCAGACCATTCTATGATTCTATGACTAAGTTTCATTCTCAGATCCTTTGACACTTTGCTTTTCAAAAAGCAATGGGAATTTAAAACTTAAAATTTATTATTCAGGATATTATTGGAATCAGAGAATCAAGCAGGCTGGAAAAGACCTCAGAGATCATCAAGTCCAACCTATTACCTAATACCCAACACCTCTGGAGAACTAAACTATAGCTACAAGTGCCACATCCAACCCCCTCTTGAACACCTCCAGGGATGGTGACTCCACCACCTGCCTGGGCAGCACATCGCAATGGCCAATCTCTCTTGCTGGGAAGAACTGCTTCCTTACACCCAGCCTAAACCTCCCCTGGCACAGCTGGAGACTGTGTCCTCTTGTTCTGGTGTTGGGTGCCTGGGAGAAGAGACCAACCCCCACCTGCCTACAACCTTCCTTCAGGGAGTTGGAGAGAGCAAGAAGGTCTCCCCTGAGCCTCCTCTTCTGCAGACTAAGCAACCCCAGCTCCCTCAGCCTCTCCTCACAGGGCTGTGCTCCAGACCCCTCCCCAGCTTTGTTGCCCTTCTCTGGACACCTTCCAGCATCTCAACATCTTTCCTAATCTGAGGAGCCCAGAACTGGACACAGGACTCAAGGTTTGGCCTAAGCAGTGCTGAGCACAGGGCAGAATGACTTCCCTGCTCCGGCTGGCCAAACTGTTCCTTTGTGCCATGGTCTAGTTGACTAGTTAGGGTTGGGTGATTGGCTGGACTTGATGATCTTGGAGTTCTCTTCCAACCTGGTTGATTCTGTGCAATTCTGTGCTTTCCAGCAGGGTGTCCTCTAATCTGTATTGCTGCCTGGTGTCATTTCTCCCCAGGTTCAGGGCTCTACACTTGTCCTCAACTACAAGGTTATCTTTTGCTCTTTGTCCTCTACTTCATGAGGTTCACCTTTGTCCTGCTCTCTAGCCTGTCCAGATCTCACTGGCTAGCAGCACACCACCCCAGCAAGCACTTCAGACACCTTTGCAAGAGCCTCTCACTCAAAAGACAACAAATTGTTTCCTCCTGAATGAATAACTATCAGGTCTAAGTTATCCCTTAAGGAAAAAGTAAACAAAAGGAGACAATACTTTATTGTATGAAGGTTTTTAGGTGTAATTGAAGGCAGCAAATGAGCTCTTTCAAATGAGCAGCTCTTAATGGCCACTAATTGCATCACTCCTTGCATTATAGATCTATGTATTTCTCTCTTTATCAATTAGCTCCAAATGAAGCTGCCTGGAGCTGTTCATAATGCAATTGTCTACTTCTGAACCAAGGAGATAATTGCTGGATTGTCAAAAACCTGCTGATTTCATAGCCTCCACCAAAAACATTTACACACTTCCAGTTAGTAAGTTATAACAGGAACAACCACCCACACCTTGGAACTTCAGGACTCAGTCTGCTTTATGAGGAGGCTCAGGGGAGACCTTCTTGCTCTCTCCAACTCCCTGAAGGGAGGTTGTAGTCAGGTGAGGGTTGGTCTCTTCTCCCAGGCAGCCAGCACCAGAACAAGAGGACACAGTCTCAAGCTGTGCCAGCGGAGGTTTAGGCTGGAGGGGAGGAAAAAGTTCTTCCCAGCAAGAGAGATTGGCCATTGGGATGTGCTGCCCAGGGAGGTGGTGGAGTCACCATCCCTGAAGGTGTTCAAGAAAGGCCTGGATGTGGCACTTGGAGCCATGGTTTAGTTGTCAGGAGGTGTTAGGTATTAGGTAATAGGTTGGACTTGATGATCTCTGAGGTCTTTTCCACCCTGGTTGATTCTGTGATTCTATGATCTATGATAATTTACTGTGTGCCATATTGCTGATAAAAAGGTTCATTGCCTGACTCAAGCTGCACCAGGGGAGCTTAGGCTGGAGGTGAGGAACAAATTCTTCCCAGCAAGAGAGATTGGCCACTGGGATGTGCTGCCCAGGGAGGTGGTGGAGTCACCATCCCTGGAGGTATTTAGGAAGAGCCTGGATGAAGCACTTGGTGCCATGGTTGAGTTGATCAGATGGAGTTGAGTGACAGGTTGGACTTGATGATCTCTGAGGTTTTTTTCCATCATGGTTAATTCTATTCTCTCTTAAGTGTCCCAGGTTGCCCAGGGAGGTGGTGGAAGCCTCCTGCCTGGAGGTGTTTGCAGCCAGGCTGGATGTGGCTGTGAGCAACCTGCTGTAGTGTGAGGTGTCCCTGCCCATGGCAGGGGGTTTGGAACTGGCTGAGCCTTGAGGTCCCTTCCAGCCCTGCCAATTCTGTGAATCTATGAAAAGACCTTGCTGGTGCATACATCCATTAGGCAGCCCTGCTTACCCAAGCCCCTGTGCATTAGCTTACTTTTGTAACTCCACCAAATTCCATCTGAGCTTTCTTTCCTTCTGCTGACCTAATTCAACACGAAGGAAATTCAATAACAGCTCCTAATATCTGAAGCATTATTTCCCAAGAGGAATTTAACACCACTTCTACATCAAATAATAATGGAATGTATGCACTGATGGCAGCCAGAAAGCAAAGAAATGCACAAAAGCAAGACAAAAATACTCACCCCCAAAACAAAACCAACTACCCAAACCTCTCAAACAAACCAACAAGACAAACAAAAAACCATAGGCAAATATATATGTTCTTTAAAACAAGCAAACAGCTTGCTGATATTTAGGTATGTCTGCTGCAGGCCAAGAAGGCCAAAGGCATCCTGGCCTGCAGCAGGAACAGTGTGGCCAGCAGGAGCAGGGAAGTCATTCTGCCCTGTGCTCAGCACTGCTTAGGTCACACCTTGAGTCCTGTGTCCAGTTCTGGGCTCCTCAGGTTAAGAAAGATGTTGAGTTGCTGGAAGGTGTCCGGAGAAGGGCAAGAAAGCTGGGGAGGGGTCTGGAGCACAGCCCTGTGAGGAGAGGCTGAGGGAGCTGGGGTTGCTTAGCCTGGAGAAGAGGAGGCTCAGGGGAGACCTTCTTGCTGTCTGCAACTCCCTGAAGGGAGGTTGTAGCCAGGTGGGGGTTGGTCTCTTCTCCCAGGCATCCAGCACCAGAACAAGAGGACACAGTCTCAAGCTGTACCAGGGGAGGTTTAGGCTGGAGCAAGAGAGCTTGGCCATTGGGATGTGCTGCCCAGGGAGGTGGTGGAGTCACCATCCCTGGAGGTGTTTTGGAAGAGCCTGAATGAGGCACTTAGTGCCATGGTTTAGTTCATTAGATAGGGCTGGGTGATAGATTGGACTTGATGGTCTCTGAGGTCTCTTCCAACCTGGCTGATTGTGTGATACTTAGCCACAACCAAGAAATGCAGCTAAGGTAAGAAAAGGCAGCAGAAGCCAGAAGCCAGTATCTACCAGAGCAAGGTTGCTAATAAACAAGACAAAAAGTTAGCTCATAATGACTAACTTGGTTGGATATCTACCCAAGGGGATTATTTAGAGCTTATCATTCTTGTCCCTTTTCCATCCCAGGCTGATTTCTTTACATTCTGCCCCTTTCTCTCCAAGATCTGTGGAAAGTTTCCTAGGCACAGCCTCAAACCAGCCCAGCCTTCCAGGAGAAATGGTTGTTCCCTGTCTGCTAAGGATGCAGCCCTCCTGCTGCCATCTAATTAGCAGGAATGGGGCGATCCATGCTGCAGGCACAGGCACTAGCACAAGTTTCAGGAGCCACTGTGCAGACATCAATGAACAGGTTATTAAATCACACAGCTCTCTAAGCAGGCACGGGCTCTCAGTGCCCCAATTATTCATGGTTTAGTGAACTGCCTCTGCTCTCTGAAGCTGCAAGGTTTCAGCCTCAGCTGAAGATATAAACTCCTGATGAGATTGGGGGGAGTTTTGGAGATAGTTGGCACACTCCTCTGCTTCTGCTGCTGCTCTAATAAGGCTTAGAGTTGGCTGGCAGGTGAAAGCATTGGGTAGCAAAGAAGAGATTTGAGATTCCACCTGCCCTGGAGCAGCAGCATGGCTTTTTCTCAGCCATTCAAGAAGGGATTTGAGATTCCACCTGTCCTGGAGCACAAGCATGGCTTTTTCCCAGCCATTCAAGAAGGGATTTGAGATTCCACCTGCCCTGGAGCAGCAGCATGGCTTTTTCCCAGCCATTCAAGAAGGGATTTGAGATTCCACCTGCCCTGGAGCAGCAGCATGGCTTTTTCCCAGCCATTCAAGAAGGGATTTGAGATTCCACCTGTCCTGGAGCAGCAGCATGGCTTTTTCCCAGCCATTCGATAAGGGATTTGAGATTCCACCTGCCCTGGAGCAGCAGCATGGCTTTTCCCCAGCCATTCAAGAAGGGATTTGAGATTCCACCTCCCTGCAGCAGAAGCATAGTATCATAGTATCATATTATCAGTCAGGGTTGGAAGGGACCACAAGGATCATCTAGTTCCAACCCCCCTGCCATGGGCAGGGACACCCCACACTAGATCAGCCTGACCAGAGCCTCATCCAGCCTGGCCTTAAACCCCTCCAGGGACAGGGCCCCAACCACCTCCCTGGACAACCCATTCCAGGGCTTCACCACTCTCATGGGGAAGAACTTCCTCCTCACCTCCAGCCTGAATCTCTCCACCTCCAGCTTCATTCCATTCCCCCTAGTCCTATCACTCCCTGAGATCCTGAGCAGTCCCTCCCCAGCCTTCTTGTAGCCCCCTTCAGATACTGGAAGGCCACAATGAGGTCACCTCAGAGCCTTCTCTTCTCCAGACTGAACAGCCCCAACTCCTTCAGTCTGTCCTCACAGGAGAGATGCTCCAGCCCTCTGCTCCTCCTCGTGGCCCTTCTCTGGACACCAGCACCTCCAGATCCCTCTTGTCATAGGGGCTCCAGAACTGGAGGCAGTACTCCAGGTGGGGTCTCAGCAGAGCTGAGCAGAGGGGGAGAATCACCTCCCTTGCCCTGCTGGCCACACTTCTCCTGATGCAGCCCAGGATCTGATTGGCTTTTGGGGCTGCAAGTGCACACTGAGAGCTCCTGTTGAGCTTCTCCTCCCCCAGCACCCCCAAGGCTCTCTCCTCAGGGCTGATCTCCAGCCAGTCCCTGCCCAGCCTGGATTTGTGCCTGGGATTGCCTCGACCCAGATGCAGGACCCTGCACTTGGTCTTATTGAACCTCATGAGGTTGGCTTGTGCCCACCTCTCCAGCCTGTCCAGGTCCCTCTGGATGGCCTCCCTTCCCTCCAGCCTGTGTCTGCTGCACCACACAGCTTGGTGCCATCAGCAAACTTGCTGAGGGTGCACTCAATGCCACTGCCCATGCCACCCACAAAGATGTTGAACAAGGCTGCTCCCAGGACTGATCCCTGAGGGACTCCGCTTGTCCCTGGCCTCCACTGGGACATGGAGCCATTGACAGCCACTCTTTGGGTGCAGCCATCAAGCCATCTAGCGGTCCACCCATCAAACCCATGTGTCACCAGCTTGGAGACCAGGATGTGGTGCAGGACAGTGTCGAAGGCTTTGCTCAGGTCCAGGTAAACGACATCAGTTGCTTGCCCCTCATCTATTAATGTTGGTTTTTTTCCCATTCAAGAAGGGATTTGAGACTCCACCTGCCCTGCAGCAGGAGCATGGCTTTTTCCCCAACCATTCAGCATGGTTCATTACAGTTCAGCCTGCTCAGGGAAACCCTTCTGAGCAGAAAGAAAGCATTTTAAAGTCCCCAGGTCTAGATTTTCAATGATCTCTCGGCTTTAGCTCTTGGCAACACCCAGATGGAATGCTCTGAACCCTTTCATTTCCAGAAGAATCCTCCTCTGTCAAAGATGCAATGCAGTCAATTAGAGAAAGCAAATCAGGTGTTAAAATCTCTCCAGCATATGCTCCTCTCTCTAATCTACAACATGATGGTGAAGTAAATGGATTTCCTTGCCCTCATGAGTCACTGTTTTCCTCCCACTCGACAGCTTTTCAGGGAAGTAAAATCATTCTGGAACTTTCTGGTTGCTGCTTCCCATCAGGATGCAGCTTTGTCCTCCTCTACACCACTGCTCTCTTAGAATCACAGAATGCTCTGGGTTGGAAGGGACCTCCAAAGCTCATCCAGTCCAACCCCCTCTGTACTCCAGGGACATCCTCAACTAGATCAGGTTGCCCAGAGCTCTCTCCAGCCTCACCTTGAACAGCTCCAGGGATGGAGCCTCAACCACCTCCCTGGGCAACCTGTTCCAGTGTTCCATCACCCTCCTGGTGCATCCAATCTCAATCTGCTCTGCTCTAGTTTTAAGCAATTGCCTCTCATCCTTTCCCTGCAGGCCTTTGGGAACAGTCTCTCTCTGCAGCCTTCTTGTAGCTCCCTTCAGGTCCTGGCAGGCTGCTATTAGGTCTGCCTGGAGCCTTGTCCTCTCCAGGCTGAATACCCCCAGCTCCCTCAGCCTGTCCTCATAGTAGAGCTGCTCCGATCCCCTGATCACTTTCATGACCCTCCTCTGGACCCTCTCCATCAGGTCACTCTCCCTCCTTTCTCTCTCATGCACATTAAACATCAGAAAAGGAGGAGGTTTTAGCTGTGAGAGGTGGATTGTGTGGGTCTGGAATCTTGTTCTGACCTTTTGGGTTTTTTTGGGGGTTTGTTTGTTTGGTTTTAATAGAGGAAAGGAAAGGGAAATCCAATCAAATATTAAAAGCTGCAATTGGTTTTGGGTTTGGTTGTGGTTTTCTTTGTAGTAGATGATGCAGAGGGCTGCCTTTCATATCAAAGAGAAAAATAACCTGCTAATAATGGAATCTGGGTGTTTTAGAAGGCAGCATGGCCATGGGCTATGCACAAAGCAGATAATCACTTAGGAAGGAGCACACTGGAGTAATTCAAGGCAGAGCAAGGAAAGAGCTACATTTACTCCATCTGGGAGAACAGATCAGATGAACTATGGAGTAAATAAAGCTCCAAAACCTGATGGGGGAGGGGTTAACTCAAATGAGGAGGACAGACCTTACCCAAATGGGAGAGAGAACGGCAACAAAGTTGGTGAGGGGTTTGGAACACAGCCCTATGAAGAGAGGCTGAGGGAGCTGGGGTTGCATAGCCTGGAGAGGAGGAGACTCAGGGGTGACCTTATTGCTCTCTACAACTACATGAAGGGAGGTTGTAGACAGGCAGAGGTTGGTCTCTTCTCCCAGGCAGCCAACACCAGAACAAGAGGACACAGTCTCAGGCTGCACCAGGGGAGGTTTAGGCTGGAGGTGAGGAGGAAGTTCTACACAGAGGGAGTGATTGCCCATTGGAATGGGCTGCCTGGGGAGGTGGTGGAGTCAGCATCACTGGAGGTGTCCAGGAGGAGACTTGATGGGGTGCTTGGTGTCATGATTTAGTTATTTAGGTGGTGTTGGATTGGTTGATGGGTTGGACACGATGATCTTGAAGGTCTCTTCCAACATGGTTTATTCTACTAAATTCTATTCTATTAACTGTGTGGCTAAGACTGCATCATTTGCATCACTGATGTGGAAAAGCATGCTATGTTGGCTGGCAAGCCAGAGAATTTAAGTTGCTTTCAGCCCAGAACAGCGAATCTACAGCTGCCTTTGTGCTGAAATCCTGGAGAAATTGGCTGCTCCTGGCTTTGGCGAGGGCAGGCTGTCCTGGAGGAAAAACTGGCTGGCTAGTCAGGCCCAAAGAGGTGTAGTCAGTGGAATCCAGTGGGCAGCTATTGTCTCAATCCTCTTTTTACAGAAGGCATGGTTCTTTTATGGATCCCCAAAATTAAAACAAGTGCTGAGCACAGGGCAGAATGACCTCCCTGCTCCTGCTGGCCACACTGTTCCTGCTGCAGGCCAGGATGCCATTGGCCTTCTTGGCCACCTGGGCACACTGCAGGCTCATCTTCAGCCTACTCTCAACCAGTACCCCCAGGTCCCTCTCTGCCTGGCTGCTCTCAGCCACTCTGACCCCAGCCTGTAGCTCTGCCTGGGGTTGTTGTGGCCATGTGCAGAACCTGGCACTTGGATGTGTTCAATCTCCTGCCCTTGGACTCTGCCCATCTGTCCAGCCTGGCAAGGTCCCTCTGCAGAGCCCTCTTACCTTCTAACAGATCAACTCCTGCCCTCAGCATGGTGTCACCTGCAAACTTACTGCTGATGGACTCAATGCCCTCATCCAGATCATCAATAAAGTACTAACAAGCCACTCTCTGCTCTTCCTCTTGTCCCATGTACAGGGAGGCTAGATGAGGGAGGAGAGAGCTAGCAGGGCAGGGGAAGCTACAAGTAGCCTCCTGGTTTTTCCCAGGGGGGTTCTTGTGTTGTTTATAAATGACATTTCTATGTACATGTTGTGTACTTTGGACATATTCACCACATCTCACATTGTAGCCTTGCTTGTGAATGCAGCTTCATTTGCTTTCCAGCTGAGCTGCTCTGGCAATTTGATGTTGGGGGGGAAATGTCACAGCTGAAGTGTGAGAGAGGATCCTTCTCTTAGGAAAGCTTGTCAACAATCAAGTGCACTTTTCAGTGGTTGCACTTTCAGTCTAACAAGTATGAGGGGAGGGAAAGAAAAAGGCACAATGTTTGAAAAGCTTTCTTGTTGCATTTGACATAAATAAAACCTCTTGAATGGCAAGAAGGGAGAACTGCACTGCATTTGGAACTCTTTCATAGAAATGTCAGGGTTGGAAGGGAGCTCAAGGCTCAGCCAATCCGAGGCCCCCTGCCATGGGCAGGGACACCTCACACTACAGCAGGTTGCTCACAGCCACATCCAGCCTGGCTGCAAACACCTCCAGGCAGGAGGCTTCCACCACCACAGAGCCACAGAGATGCTGCAGGCAGTGGAAGATCTTCCTCAGGAGGAGAGTCTGAGGGAGCTGAGGGCTCTGGAGCTTGGAGAGGAGGAGCCTGAGAGGTGAGCTCCTTGCTGGGGCTAAAGCTGTGCAGGGGCAGTGCCCAGAGGCTGGAGCCAGGCTCTGCTGGGGACTGCCCAATGCCAGCCCAAGGGGCAGTGGTGGAAGCTGAGCCAGGGGAGGTGCCATGGAAACAGGAGGAAGAATTATTTCCCTCTGAGGATGACAGAGGGCTGGAGCAGGCTGCCCAGGGGGGTTGTGGAGTCTCCCTCTCTGGAGATATTCTGAACCCACCTGGATGTGTTCTGTGTGATCTGCTCTGGGTGACCCTGCTCTGGCAGAGGGGTTGGACTGGATGAGCTTTCAGGGTCCCTTCCAGCCCCTCACATTCTGTGATTCTGTCATCTAGTTGCAATGCACTGCAGAGAGGATAATGTTAGGTGCAAAAGACTACAGATTGTTAAACAGCATGCATGTATCTGGTGTGTTCTGAAGCGGTTTCTCATCATGAGTTAATATTTAAAGCAACTTGCAGACAAGTTGTGGAGGCTGTTCTGTAACTCTGACTCACTAAAGGTGAAGAAATGATGATCAGTTCATCCAAGCATCTCACTGAATGTGAAGAAAGGATGATCAGTTTATCCAACCATAGCAAACCAGTCAAGGAAATGGTAGTGCCACTTCCTACGTTTTTAACTGCTGCTCATAACTTCAGGTCCAGCAGACTGCAGCTTTTGCTTTGCTGTGTAAGGTGAGAACAAGGAAAGCCCAGAAAGCAAATCACATCCTGGGCTGCAGCAAGAGAAGCATAGCCAACAGGATGAGGGAGTGATTCTCCCCATCTGCTCCACTCTGCTGAGACCACAGCTGCAGCTCTGGAACCAGTTCTGGAGCCTCTGTGCCAGGAAGGATCGAGAGGTGCTGGAAGGTGTCCAGAGAAGGGCCAGGAGGAGGAGCAGAGGGCTGGAGCTGCTCTGCTGTGAGGACAGACTGAGGGAGTTGGAGCTGTGCAGTCTGGAGAGGAGAAAGGCTCTTAGGAAGACCTTCTTATGGCCTCCAGTATCTGAAGGGAGCTCCAAGAAAGCTGGGGAGGGACTTTTGAGGGTGTCAGGGAGGGATAGGAGCAGGGGGAATGGAGCAAAACTAGAAAGGGGTAGATTGAGATTGGCTGTGAGGAAGAAGTTGTTCCCCATGAGGGTGGTGAGAGCCTGGCACAGGCTGCCCAGGGAGGTGGTGGAAGCCTCCTGCCTGGAGGTGTTTGCAGCCAGGCTGGATGTGGCTGTGAGCAACCTGTTGTGGTGTGAGGTGTCCCTGCCCAAGGCAGGGGGTTGGGACTGGCTGAGCCTTTAGGTCCCTTCCAACCCTGACAGTTCTGTGATTCCATGAAAAATCTTCTTTTTGTTCTGCCTATCTCAGTCATGAAAAGGTTGTGGCTTGGCTAGCTGTGAAAACAGACATCTGCTCTTAGGTAGCACATCCCTGGAATGGGTTGTTCAGGGAGATGGTTGAGGCCCCATCCCTGGAGGTGTTTAAGCCCAGGCTGGATGAGGCTCTGGCCAGGCTGATCTAGTGTGGGGTGTCCCTGCCCATGGCAGGGGGGTTGGAACTAGATGATCCTTGTGGTCCCTTCCAACCCTGGCTGATACTATGATACTATGATCTCCCTTCAGATAGGGGACCACAAATGTGTCTGATAAACTGCTGATGGAGATGGAGGTAAGGAAAAACTCTCAGTGCTTCTGGGTGATGTAAAATTCCACCAGCATTTTACTTTTCAGCTGCTTCTCTTTTAAGTAAGCTGCACCTTCTGCAGAGAGCAGCAAATACGTGCAGACAGTGTCTGCTTCTAGCAGTCAGAGTGCTTGAGAGGTAGAGTTCCTGCTGGGGGCTGGCACGCACAAAGCCTCTTGTTCATGCTTGAACCTATGGAGAACAAGGTCACAGCTAAATGTTCTGTACTTGGTTGGGGTTGCAGAAAGCAAAAGGCTGTCCCTGCAGGGAGAACTTGTCCAAGTTTTGAGCCACAACCTGCCCAGGAAAAAAGCTATTTTACCCCTTCCCCAGGAGTGAAACAAAAATGCTCCACACTGGATTGCAAATCAAAATGGAAACTCTGTTTGCACATATGTAGAATCATAGAATCTTAGGATTGTTAGGATTGAAGGGGACCTCAAAGATCACCCTGTTCCAGCCCCCCTGCCCGGAGCAGGGACACCTCACACCACAGCAGGTTGCTCACAGCCACATCCAGCCTGGCTGCAAACACCTCCAGGCAGGAGGCTTCCACCACCTCCCTGGGCAGCCTGTGCCAGGCTCTCACCACTCTCATGGGAAACAACTTCTTCCTGACACCCGATCTCAATCTATCCATTTCTAGTTTTGCTTCATTCCCCCGGCTCCTATTCCTCCCTGACACCCTCAAAAGTCCCTCCCCAGCATTCTTGGTACCCCCTTCAGATCCTGGAAGGCCACAAGAATGTCTCCTGGGAGCCTTCTCCTCTCCAGCCTGCACAACCCCAACTCACTCAGTCTGTCCTCACAGCAGAGCAGCTCCAGCCCTCTGCTCCTCCTCATGGCCCTTCTCTGGACACCTTCCAGCACCTCCAGATCTTTCCTGCAACAGAGGCTCCAGAACTGGCCCCAGAGCTGCAGCTGTGGTCTCAGCAGAGCAGAGTTGAGGGGCAGAATCCCCTCCCTGGCCCTGCTGGTTATGCTTCTCTCACTGCAGGCCAGGATGTGATTTGCTCTCTGGGCTGCAAGTGGATGCTTCTCTTCTGTATCCTGCTTTTATGTGCCCTGTTTCAAGCCTATTTGGTAAAGGTCATCAAGTTCATGAATACTCATGGACTTTCTGTTAGTTAAGTGAAGCCATCAAGTTTATGAGTAGTAATGGACTTCCTATTAATCATATTAATCATCTGTGCAGTGATGAGGAGAGGGGAAGGGAGGTGTGTGGTAGACAAGAAGGGGAAAAAAAAACCCAAAGTTCCTACCTGTAGGCTAGAACTGTGCTCTGAAGAGCTATAAATGCACTGCAGTTCTTCTGGCTGTGTAACTCCAGTCATGGAGCAGTGACACAATGGAGAGTGCACTGCTGAGCAGCTAGGGAATGGAGCAACAAGCAGCATCTCCTGTCCAACTCTTTCAAACAAGTTATCTGTGTATTCTATGAGGGAGGATGTGCAGACCAAGAATCATGCAGTGCTTTGGGATGCAAGGGATATCTAAAGGTCATCCAGCCCAACCCCCTCTGCAGCTAGCAGGGACAACCTCAACTGGATCAGGTTGTCCAGAGCCCTGTCCAGGCTCACCTTGAATATCTCAGTGGAACCAAATTAGAACTGGGTAGATTCAGATTGGCTGTTAGGAAGAAGTTGCTCCCCATGAGGGTGGTGAGAGCCTGGCACAGGGTGCCCAGGGAGGTGGTGGAAGCTTCATCCCTGGAGGTTTTAAAGGCCAGGCTGGATCCCTGAGGCTGTTTAGTCTGGAGAGGAGAAGAATGTGAGGTAACTGATTAATGTCTATCAATATCTGAGGGCTGGGGGTCAGGAAGGAAGGGACAGGGCCAGGCTCCGCTCAGCTGCACCCTGGGATAGGACAAGGAGCAATGGATGGAAACTGCAGCCCAGGAGGTTCCACCTCAGCAGGAGGAGGAACTTCTGCCCTGGGAGGCTGCCAGAGGCCTGAAGCAGGCTGCCCAGAGAGGTTGTGGAGTCTCCTTCTCTGGAGACTGTCAAGACCCATCTGGATGTGTTCCTGTGTGACCTGTGCTGGATTCTATGCTCCTGCTCTGGCAGGGGGGTTGGACTCAATGATCTTTGGAAGTCCCTTCCAGCCCCTGACATCCTGTGATTGTTCCTCAGACAGAGATTGCTGAACTCCCTGGAATAATACAGGTGACCAAAATCTCATCTGCTTTACTTCCCCAAATACAGAATTAACCAGGTTGGAAAAGACCTTTGAGGTCATCAAGTCCAACCTATCACCCAGCACCATCTGATCAACTCAACCATGGCACTGAGTGCTTCATCCAGAAAGCTGTGTGCCAGATGAATTATTGAGTGCAGTTGTGTGGGCTTGAGCAGTCCTTCCCTCTAAAAGATGTGAAGTAGAAGGCAAATATAGAAAGGCCTCTGTAATTAGTGCATGAGTAGATGCATCCTGAAGGCCTAAGCATGGTTCAGAGTGCCTGGAGAATAAATAGCTCCAGCTGAGCTGTTAAATTTTCCTGTCCTTTACTTACAGAATACAGAATTAACCAGGTTGAAAGAGACCTTTGGATCATTGAGTCCAACCTATCACCCAGCACCATCTGATCAGCTCAACCATGGCACCAAGTGCCTCATCCAGGCTCTTCCTGAACACCTCCAGGGATGGTGACCCCACCACCTCCCTGGGCAGCACATCCCAATGGCCAATATCTCTTGCTGGGAAGAAATTCTTCAGAGAAACACAGGACAATTATCTTGCTGGAATTTTTTGTGTCTGTCAACTACTACCTAGCCTCTGGACTCTGTTTCTCTTCAGAATTAGAGAATGTATCATCACAAAGTGCACAGGAAATAAAGAGATTTAATTGAACAACAGCATTGTTTTCCGAAGTGGAAAGACATTCTCATGATGCCTTTGAAGCTTACAGAATGTAGAGGTGATTCTGCCTCTTCACACCACTCTGGTAAGACCTCACCTGGAGTACTGTGTCCAGCTCTGGAGCCCTCATTGCAGGAAGGACCTGGAGCTGATGGAGAGGGTCCAGAGGAGGACCACAGAACAGATCAGGGGGTTGGAGCAGCTCTGCTACAAAGACAGGCTGAGGGAGCTGGGGGTGATCAGTCTGGAGAAGAGAAGGCTCTGGGGAGACCGAATAGCAGCCTGCCAGGACCTGAAGTGGGCTACAGGAAGGATGGAGAGAGACTGTTTGCAAAGGCCTGCAGTGACAGGATGAGGGACAATGACTTCAAACTAGAGCAGAGGAGATTGAGATTGGACATGAGGAACAAGTTCTGCACCAGGAGGGTGGTGGAAGACTGGCACAGGTTGCCCAGGGAGGTGGTTGAAACAGGTTGCCCAGGGAGGTGGCTGAGGCTCCATCCCTGGAGATATGCAAGGTGAGGATGGACAGAGCTCTGGGCAACCTGATCTAGTTGAGGATGTCCTTGATGACTACAGAGGGGGATGAGCTAAATGGCCTTTGGAGGCCCCTTTCAACCCAAACCACTCTGATTCTAGTACAAAGCATTCTTGTTTTCCGGCACAAAATGTGTTTTTCACAGGGGTTTCTTCTTCCACCTTGTACTGTATTATGTACAGCATTTAAATCTCACTTCAGACTGAGTGATGCTATCTCAGGCAATTCTGTGCACATTTTCCTCTACAGAATAGTTTTGTCTGAACTTAGCAGAGGTCTAGACCAAATAAAAAAAAAAACAAAGAAGTGAAAAGAAATCTCTCTTGTAAAGATCACAAATAAGCAACCACAAGGAGAGTGCAGAGAAATAATCTCTAGCTCCAAGAGTCAACAGCGTGCTCAAACAAAGTCTCTGCTCAGTGATAAACAGACTTCCACCCAGTCCTAGCCTCCTGAGGGGGAAAAAAACATGATGTAAATACCACCAATTCCCTGAGAAGTCTGCCTTGAGCAAAGGTCTTATTCTCAGGACAACAAGAATTCCATAGCTCTGCTGTATTAAAAGGCAAACACCTTCCCATTTCAAATATACCTGGAGCTGAGCAAAGCCTTCAATGCTGCCCCACACCACATCCTGGCCCCCAGGCTGGTGCAGGATGGCTTCCATGGATGGAACATTCAGTGGGTACAGAACTGGTCTGAGGTCTGTATCCATTGAGTGGCAGTCAATGGCTCCATGGCTGAGTGGAGGCCAGGGATAAGTGGAGTCCCTCAGGGATCAGTACTGGGAGCAGTCTTGGTCACCATCTTTGTTGGTACCATGAACAGAGGCACTGAGTGCACCCTCAGCAGGTTTGCTGATGACACCAAGCTGTGTGGTGCAGCAGACACAGGCTGGAGGGAAGGGATCCATCCAGAGGGACCTGGACAGGCTGCAGAGCTGAGCCCAGGACAACCTCAGGAGGTTCAACAAGACCAAGGGCAAGGTCCTGCAGCTGGCTCAGGGCAACCCCAAGCACTGATAGAGGCTGGGCAGTGACTGGCTGGAGAGCAGCCCTGAAGAAAAGGACCTGGGAGTGCTGGGGGAGGATAAACTCCACAGGAGCCAGCAGTGAGCACTTGCAGCCCAGAGAGCCAAGCAGAGCCTGGGCTGCAGCAAGAGAAGTGTGGCCAGCAGGGCCAGGGAGGGGATTCTGCCCCTCTGATCCACTCTGCTGAGACCACAGCTGCAGCTCTGGGGCCAGTGCTGGAGCCTCTGTGCCAGGGAGGGTCTGGAGGTGCTGGAAGGTGTCCAGAGCAGGGCCATGAGGAGGAGCAGAGGGCTGGAGCTGCTCTGCTGTGAGGACAGACTGAGGGAGTTGGGGTTGTGCAGTCTGGAGTGGAGAAGGCTAACAGGAGACCTTCTGGTGGCCTTCCAGTATCTGGAGGGGGCTCCAAGAAAGCTGGGGAGGGACTTTTGAGGCTGTCAGGGAGGGATAGGAGGAGTGGGAATGGAGCAAAACTAGAAGTGGGTAGATAGAGTGTCTGTTAGGAAGAAGTTGTTTCCCATGAGAGTGGTGAGAGCCTGGCACAGGTTGCCCAGGGAGGTGCTGGAAGCCAGGGGAGGTTCAGGCTGGAGGTGAGGAGAAAGTTCTTCCCAGCAAGAGAGATTGGCCATTGGGATGTGCTGCCCAGGGAGGTGTTGGCGTCCCCATCCCTGGAGGTGTTTAGGAAGAGCCTGGCTGAGGCACTTGGTGCCATGGTTGAGTTGATCAGATGGTGTTGGGTGAGAGGTTGGACTTGGTGATCTCGAAGGTCTTTTCCAGCCTGCTTAATTCTGTATCCTGTATTCTTGAACTGGAGAGCCCAGGACTGGCCTTAATACTCCAGGTGTGGCCTCCCCAGGGCTCAGCAGTGCTCAGCAATAGGATCTGGGGAAAGGAGGAGGAGGAATTGGGACATTTGAAGTCATGGCATTTGTCTTCCAAAGGAACTGCTAACGCGAAGGAGCCCTGCTGCCCTGGAAACAGCTGAGCAGTTGCCTGCCAGCATGAAGTGTGAATGAAGTCCTTATTTTACTCAGCTTTTGAGTGCAGCTTTTGATTTCTCAATTAAGCTCTTTTTTGTGGGTGAGTTTTCCCACTTTGATCCTTCACTTTCTCTCCCTTATCCCACTGAAAAGAGAGTGAGGGAGCAGCTGTGTGGTGCTTAACTGCCTTCCAGACATTCAGTCTTTACTTTTGTCTAATCCTCACAGAAAACTCTCTCAAACAAAGGTAATATCTCAGGCTAACCAGGCCCAGATGACCTGGATATTTCCATCAAGACATTCCTTCAAACTACTTGCAGAGGGAAGCACTGCAGAAGATCACAGAACCACTTGTACTGCACTCTCCTTACCACTCTTGGATTGCAAAATGTTCTTGGTTGGAGCTGAAAACAGCTGTGGGCTGAGGACAGAATGAACCTACCCCAAAAAAGGAGCAAATGACCACACTCACACAGCAATGGAGGTACAAAAGGTGAGGATAAAGTTCTTCACAGAAAGAGGCCACTGGAATGAGCTGCCCAGGGAGGTGATGGAGTCCCTGGAGGTATTCAAGAAAGGCTTGGATGTGGCACTTGGAGCCATGGTTGAGTTGTCAGGAGGTGTTAGGTATTAGGTAATAGGTAGGACTTGATGATGTCTGAGGTCTTTTCCAACCTGGTTGTTTCTATATGTCCAAAAGGATAGTTAAACACCCTCAGAATCAGCCCTGTCTTAGTCCTCCCTCTCTTCCCCCAGCTAAGCCACACAACCAGGCCTCAACCAGAGCACAGAATCACAGAAACATTCAGGCTGGAGCAGAGCTTCAGCATCACCAAGGCCAACCCAGAACCCTGCTCTGCAAGGCTCAGCCCTAAACCACAGCCCCAAGCACCACAGCCAAACCACCTTCAAACACAGCCAGGCTTGGGGACTCCACTACCCCCCGGGCAGCACATTCCAAGCCCTGACCACTCTGCATGGGGAAAGATTCTTCCCACTGCCTCTTGTTCTGTCACTAATCACTTGTGAGAAGAGACCAGCAGCAACCAGTTATGGAATGGAATGGAATGGAATGGAATGGAATGGAATGGAATGGAATGGAATGGAATGGAATGGAATGGAATGGAATGGAATGGAATGGAATGGAATGGAATTAACCAGGTTGGAAGAGACCTCAGAGATCATGGAGTCCAACCTATCACCCAACACCATCAACTCAACCATGGCACCAAGTGCCTCAGCCAGGCTCTTCCTAAACACCTCCAGGGATGGGGACTCCACCACCTCCCTGGGCAGCACATTCCAGTGGCCAATCTCTCTTGCTGGGAAGAATTTCTTCCTCACCTGTGGCCTAAACCTCCCCTGGCACAGCTTGAGACTGTGAAAGGCAACTCAGTTATGTTAAGTTCTGGGACTTTTCTTGGGTGGTTTATGGTCTTTATTTTGGTGACTCCTATGTGCAAATCAGCAGCAGCATGCTCCTGTATTGACAAAATCAAACCACCTCAGCATGCCAGCCAGGCATGCTCAAGGGCCATACACTGTTCCTTGCAAATCACAGTTTAGTTCAAAGCACTGCCCTTAATGAATGGTCTGCTGGAATACAACAGGCACTGGCTGAAGCAGTTGCAGCATAATTAGGCTTTCTCTTAGTTACAAATATATTTTCCACTCTAATTCCACTCAAAATGCTTTAGATGATTGAATAATTATCATCCCTTTTGGACAAAGGAAAATAAAACCTCAGTAAATGTCAACCATGTTGATGTGAGTGTGGCAAAGAGATCACTGAACATGGTTTAACAACAGCATCTGCCCTGTGCCCAGGACTGGTTAGGCCACACCTGGAATCCTGTGTCCAGTTCTGGGCTCCTCAGGTTAGGAAAGATGTTGAGCTGCTGGAAGGTGTCCAGAGAAGGGCAACAAAGCTGGGGAGGGGTCTGGAGCACAGCCCTGTGAGGAGAGGCTGAGGGAGCTGGGGTTGCTTAGCCTGGAGAAGAGGAGGCTCAGGGGAGACCTTCTTGCTCTCTCCAACTCCCTGAAGGGAGGTTGTAGCCTCCCTGTAGGTGGGGGTTGGTCTCTTCTCCCAGGCAAGCAGCAGCAGAACAAGAGGACACAGTCTCAAGCTGTGCCAGGGGAGGTTTAGCCTGGAGGTGAGGAGAAAGTTCTTCCCAGCAAGAGAGATTGGCCATTGGGATGTACTGCCCAGGGAGGTGGTGGGGTCACCATCCCTGGAGGTGTTGAAGAAACGCTTGGATGTGGCACTTGGAGCCATGGTTTAGTTGTCAGAAGGTGTTAGGGATTAGGTAATAGGTTGGACTTGATGACGTCTGAGGTCTTTTCCAACCTTGGTTGATTCTACGATTCTTATTATCCAGTCCCTACTTTGTTCAATGAAAATGCACCTATCTGAAAATTAAACAGGTCTGTTAACCTGGAACAAAAGTAGAACTCAATTGTTCTGAGCCAAGCTGAATTATCCAAACCCTGGTTTCTGAAATAAGCCAACCTCATGAGCTTCAACAAGACCAAGGGCAGGGTCCTGCAGCTGGGTGGAGACCATCCCAGGCACAAATGGTATGGTCTATTCTATTCTATTCTGTTCTATTCTATTCTATATCCAGGCTGGGCAGAGACTGGCTGGAAAGCAGTCCTGAAGAGAGAGACTTGGGTGTGCTGGGGGAGGAGAAGCTCAACAGGAGCTCTCAGTGTGCACTTGCAGCCCACAAAGCCAATCAGATCCTGGGCTGCATCAGGAGAAGTATGGCCAGCAGGGCAAGCGAGGTGATTCTCCCCCTCTGCTCAGCTCTGCTGAGACCCCACCTGGAGTACTGCCTCCAGCTCTGGGGCCCCTATTGCAAGAGGGATCTGGAGGTGCTGGAAGGTGTCCAGAGAAGGGCCACGAGGATGAGCAGAGGGCTGGAGCACCTCTCCTGTGAGGACAGACTGAAGGAGTTGGGGCTGTTCAGTCTGGAGAAGGGAAGGCTCTGAGGTGACCTCATTGTGGCCTTCCAGTATCTGAAGGGGGCTACAGGAAGACTGGGGAGGGACTGCTCAGGATCTCAGGTAGTGATAGGAGTAGGGGGAATGGAATGAAGCTGGAGGTGGGGAGGAAGTTCTTCCCCATGAGAGTGGTGAAGCCCTGGAATGGGTTGTCCAGGGAGGTGGTTGGGGCCCTGTCCCTGGAGGTGTTTAAGGCCAGGCTGGATGAGGCTCTGGCCAGGCTGATCTAGTGTGAGGTGCCCCTGCCCATGGCAGGGGGGTTGGAAGTGGGTGATCCTTGTGGTCCCTTCCCACACTGACAATTCTGTGATTCCATGATTTGCAGGCTGCCTTCCACAGCCCTCCAGGCACTGAGGGTGATTTGAAACACTAAATGTCTCCTCAGATTTTGTTTGGTGTTAGCTCAGCCTACATTTGCTGCTGCAGAGCTGTCACTTGCAGACTGCTGGGTTTCCCAGCAGTACCTTTTAAAACATCACTGGAAAGAGGAAACACAGCCCAAGGGCCTGAATACACAATGGATAATGCTTACACACCAGCTGTGTCTTCAAGGAAAGGCATGATGGAATGATTCCAGGGATGCAGAAAAAGTGCTGTCTGAAAGAGGAAAAGCAGGATGCAAACTGTAGCCATGTTGCTTTCTCCCTCACCAGGTTCAATCCCTTTTGATATTCCAGCCCTTTGGAATCACACTTGTCCCTGATGTGACCTGGCATGCATCATGACACAGAAAGTGCAGCCTAATTGTGGCCTTCCAGTATCTGAAGGGGGCTACAAGAAAGCTGGGGAGGGACTTCTCAGGCTGTCAGAGAGGGATAGGACCAGGGGGAATGGAACAAGAGGCCTCTTCCAACCTTGGTGACACTGTGATACTGTGAAAACTAGAAGTTTGTAGATTGAGATTGGATGTCAGGAAGAAATTCTTCCCCATGAGGGTGGTGAGAGCCTGGCACAGGTTGCCCAGGGAGGTGGTGGAAGCCTCATCCCTGGAGGTGTTTGCAGCCAGTTTGTTGTGATCAAATTCTGAGACAGAGTTAAGCAACATTAGAATGAAGCATTGCTTTTCATTTCAGGAAGTTTCTGAAGAGGAAACAGATGAAGGAATAACACAACAAGCATTACAATGTTCAGAGTGAAATGAAAGTTTGCAACTTGATTTCCCCTTGCAGTGTTATGGTGTAAGGCTTTGTGTCGAGGATTTAATGACTGTGAAATATATGGCAGCAGTGGGCTCACAAAAGTGAAGCCTCCTTCTTTGTGAGGCAGCATGATGATGTTTTATTAAATCCTTAATTCTAGGTATTGCTTTGGACATGAACATTGCTGCTTAATGCACCTTGAGGCACCAGGGCAATTAAGAGCTTCCCAGGTAATAAGAATGATCAGCTCAGAGCAGGTCCTCATTTTGCATTTCCCTTCCAGGACAAGCTCTGATCGCATGCACTCTATGCATAATTCATCCATTCCAACTGTCTCCTGCATTTCATTGCTGAAACAGAATGTTCATCTTGGTCTTTAGCACAATTAGAATCACAGAATTGTCAGGGTTGGAAGGGAGCTCAAGGCTCAGCCAGTCCCAAGCCCCTGCCATGGGCAGGGACACCTCACACCACAGCAGGTTGCTCACAGCCACATCCAGCCTGGCTGCAGACACCTCCAGGGATGAGGCTTCCACCACCTCCCTGGGCAACCTGTGCCAGGCTCTCACCACCCTCATGGGGAAGAATTTCTTCCTAACAGCCAATCTCAATCTCCCCATTTCTAGTTGTTTGTTTGTTTGGTTTTTTTTTCCCATTCCCCCTGGTCCTATCATTAAATCAACTGCCTGAGGCCAGAGGAAAAGGATGGCATCCAGAGGGACCAGGGCAGGCTGGAGAGGTGGTGTCCAGGTGAACGTCATGAGCTTGAACAAGAGAAAGCACAGGGTTTGACAACCGGGCCAGAATAATCATCACTATCAGTACAGGCTGGGGGAGGAGGGGATAGAAAGCAGCTCTGAGGAAAAGGACTTGGAGATGCTGGTGGATGAGAAGCTGGGCAGGAACAGGCAGTGTGAGACTGCAGCACAGAAGGCCAAGGGCAGCCTGGGCTGCACCCAAAGCAGCATTGCCAGAGATGAAAAGAGGGATCCTCCCCCTCTGCTCTGGGAAGAGCTCACCTGGAGTGCTGTGTCCAGCTCTGGAGCCCTCAACACAAGCCAGACATGGACCTGCCGGAGTTGCTCTATAGAAGTGCCAGGAAAATGATCAGGGACTTGGAGCACCTCTGCTATGAGGACAGGGTGAGGGAGCTGGGGGTGTTCAGCCTGGAGAAGAGAAGGCTCCAGGGAGACCTCAGAGCAGCCTGCCAGGACCTGGAGGGATCTAGAAGAAGGATGGAGAGAGACTGTTTGCAAAGGCCTGCAGGGACAGAATGAGGGAAAATGACATCAAACTAGAGCAGAGCAGATTGAGATTGGATGTTAGGAAAAGGTTCTGCACCATGAGGGTGGTGGAACACTGCAGCAGGTTGCCCAGGGAGGTGGTTGAGGCTCCATCCCTGGAGCTTATTCAAGGTGAGGCTGGACAGGGCTCTGGGCAACCTGACCTAGTTGAGGATGTCCCTACTGAGTGCAGCAGGGGTCGGGCTGGATGAGCTTTGGAGGTCCTTTCCAACCCAGCCCATTCTGTGATTCTGTGAAATATTGACTAGACATCATTAAAACCCTATGAAAATAATAATAATAATAAAAAAAATCTAACTCAGTACCTTCTGGGGAGAAGAAAAAAAGGAAAAAAAGGAAAGAAAAAAGAAAAGAAAACAGGAAATGACAAAAAGAATAGTAAGAGGAAAGGAAAAAAAGAAAAAATGAGGAAAAATGGGAAAACAAAAGAAAAAAAAAAAGGAAAAACAGGAAAGGGAAAAAAGGGGAAAAGGGGAAAAGGGAAAAGGGGGAAAGGGAAAAAATGAAAAAGGGGAAAAGGGAAAAAGGGGAAAAGGAAATAAGGAAAAAAGATAAAAAGGGAAAGAGGGGAAAGGGGGGAAAGGGGGAAAGGGAATAAGGAAAAAAGATAAAAATGGAAAAAGGGGAAAAGGGCAAAAATGGAAAAAGGGGAAAAGGGCAAAAAGGGAAAAAGGGGAAAAGGGGAAAAGGGGAAAAGGGGAAAAAGGGAAGAGGAATAAAAGGGAAAAAGGGGAAAAGGGAAAAAAGGAAGTAAGGAAAAAAAAAATAAAAAGGGAAAAAGGGGAAAAGGAAAAAAGGAAAAAAAGGAAAAAGGAGAAAAGGGAAAAAGGGGGAAAACGGTAAAATGAAAAAAGATAAAAAGGGGACAAGGGAAAAAGGAAATAAGGAAAAAAGATAAAAAGAGAAAAGGGGGAAAAGGGAAAAAAAGAAAAAGAAGAGAAAAGGAAAAAGAAGAAAAGGAAAAAAGATAAAAAGAGGAAAAGGTGAAAAGGGAAAAGGGTAAAAAGGAAATAAGGAAAAAAGGAGAAAAAGGGGAAAAGGGAAAATGAAAAAAAAATGGGAAAAAAGGGGAAAACAGTGAAAAAGAAATTAATTCTCTTTCCACACAAGATTAAAATCTGGAAACTAATATAATGCCTGATAAATGTGTAAGTCCTGACCACAGTTGTGCTAAGCAGAATCTGAGCCAAAGGCAGCAAAGTCTGATGGTTAACATCCAATGAATCCCAGAGATTTAGAACCATTTCCTTGCTGTTCTCTGCTAGGAAATTGAAGTCCCAGAAGCAGACAGAGCTCTGACTGAGTTGGCTGAGTGAATGTTTGCATATTTGCACAGCATTGGAGACAATTACAGTTTGCTAACATCTCGATGTCTGATCAAATCCTGTCAGCAGAAATGGAAATTGAGCACAACCTCAACAGGTTTGCCAAATGCTGAGGTCTTCTTCCTGCTCCAGTCCTTGGCCAAAACATTCTTTCTTCTGTCACTGACTACCATTCTTCTCTTACATGTGGCCTCTACCTTGATTATTTGAAGGCTGGTGCAGTGTGCTTCATAGAATCATAGAACTGTCAGGGTTGGAAGGGACCTCAAGGCTCAGCCAGTCCCAAGCCCCTGCCATGGGCAGGGACACCTCACACTACAGCAGGTTGCTCACAGCCACATCCAGCCTGGCTGCAAACACCTCCAGGCAGGAGGCTTCCACCACCTCCCTGGGCAGCCTGTGCCAGGCTCTCACCACCCTCATGGGCAACAACTTCTTCCTCACAGCCAATCTCAATCTACCCATTTCTAGTTTTGCTCCATTCCCCCTGCTCCTATCCCTCCCTGACACCCTCAAGAGTCCCTCCCCAGCTTTCTTGGAGCCCCCTTCAGATACTGGAAGGCCACAAGAAAATCTCCTCAGAGCCTTCTCTTCTCCAGATTGAACATCCTCAGCTCCCTCAGTCTGTCCTCACAGTAGAGCAGCTCCAGCCCTCTGCTCATCCTCGTGGCTCTTCTCTGGACACCTTCCAGCACCTCCAGATCCTTCCAGGAATAGAGGCTCCACAACTGGACACAGTGCTCCAGGTTCACATTGCAGCAGAGTGGAGCAGAGGGGGAGAATCCCCTCCCTGTCCCTGCTGGGATTGTTGGGATCTTGTATTTTTGTGACCTTTCTGTCTTGCTTAGAGTTTCTCTTGGCATTCAGGCCCTGCAAGGTGTCAGTTATGTATTACTGCAGTTGTGCAGCAGGATGAATTTCCTTCTCTCACTGGCACAGCTAAGGTGCATGTTGCTTAGACTAGCAGGTAGCCACAGCAGACATAAATAATGCTGGCAGTCAGGAGAAGACACTAAATATACAAGTCCCAGAGATCAGCAATCAATCTTAGCTGAGGGACCAACCCCAGGAACAGCTTTAAAAATCACTTCTTCCTTTTGATCACCTCCAGCTCTGTGACAGACACTTTTCACTCTCTCCCCCTTTATATACAGGATCTAACAGCTTCCAGCATGCATAATGTATTCTACTTGCCTGCCTAACATTCTAACCAAATGAAGCACATTGGGACTGGAAGAAGGGAGGAAAAAATATCTACCATTCACCAGGTGTAAATTTGCAGTGAGGGCACAGAAGGAATCTGGCAACTGAGAGGAAGAAATTCAAGCAATTCCACTGCTTTCAAAAACATCTTCTGAAAGGGTACAAACAGGAATCCTGATTTCCAGACAAGCAGGTGAGAAGGGACCCTCAAAGGTCATTTTGTCCAACCCCCCTGCAGTCATCAGGGACACCTCCAACTAGATCAGGCTGCTCAAGGCCACATCAAGGCTGACCTTCAAAGTCTCTAGGGATGGGGCCTCAACCACATCCCTAGGCAACCTGTTCCACCATCTCACCAGCCCCATTCTGCTGAACTTTCTCCTGATGTCCAACCTAAACCTGCCTTGTTCCAGCTTCAAACCATTGCCTCTCATCCTATCACTAGAAGCCTTTCTTAACAGTCCTTACCCAGCTTTCCTGTAGGTCCCATTTCAGCTATTGAAATGCTGCTGTAAGGTCTCTGCAGAGGGAATTACAAGGTCTACTATAGTCAGGCACCAGGACAAGTTATGAGCTGCCTTGCAGGAAAGCAGCTCCATGGAGAAAGACTTTGGAGTTCTGGTGGGCAGCAAGTTCTGCATGGTACAGCAATGTGCCCTGGGGGCCAAGAGAGACAAGGGGATCCTGAGGGGCAGCAAGAAAAGTGTGGTCAGCAGGGCTGGGGAAGTTATTCTCCCCTTCTACTCTGTCCTGCTGAGACCACAGCTGCAAACCTGTGTCCAGTTTGGGGCTCCCCAGTTGCAGAGAGACAGACCTGCTGGAGAGAGTCCAAGGCAGAGCCAGGAGGATGAGTTGGGGACTTGAGCATCTCCCCTGTGAAGAGAGACTGAGAGCCCTGCGGCTGTTGAGTCTGGGGAGGAGAAGGCTGAGAGGGATCTGATCAATGTCTATCAATAGCTGAGAGGAGTGGGGGGCAAATGGAGGGGGTCAAGCTTTTTTGGGTGTTGCACAGCAATAAGCCAAGGAACAATGGAGACAAACTTGAACACAAAAGGTTTCAGCTAACCATGAGGAGAAAGTTCTTTAGAGTGAGGATGACAGAGCCCTGGAGCAGGCTGCCCAGAGAGGTTGTGGAGTCTCCTGCTCTGGAGCCTTTCCAACCCCACCTGAATGCCTTCCTGTGCAGCCTGCCCTGGGTGATGCTGCTCTGGCAGGGGGCTTGGACTGGCTGATCTTTGGAGGTCCCTTCCAACCTCTAATGTGCTGTGGTCCTGTGATACTCCTGACTATGATCATGCATTCAGGAACAACTTCTGCTTTCTTTTCACTTCCAGAAGCTCCACAAGTGAGATGAATCCCTTTAATTGACCAAATTTCCTCTTCTCTCTCTATCTTCATTGGAGTCATTGATGCCTTGGATTACTTCATCTTTCCAAGACACTTCCTCAACTATTTACATTCATTATTATTTTTCTAATCCCTTAAATTTCTTGTGCATCCCTTTTATCCATGCAAAACCCACTGCAAATTCTCCTAATCTCATGTCAACCTTATCTCTGCCCAAATCTTTGCCCAAACCATCCTTTCTCCTATCACTGAATATCATGTGGCCTCTTCCTCCATTGCTTGAAGGCTGGTGCAGTATGTTCTCATGTGCATTGAGAAATGTAACATCTACAAACACTTTCTGCCCAGATTGCAAAAGTCTTCTGTTCAAATAATCCTTCAATTAATTTCCTGAAGAGCTTTAGGTATGAATATTAATCAACCCAAGAAACTACCTGTCTCTTCCTCACCAATATCCATTCCCCTATCACTGTTACCTCTCTGCTTTTTGCTCTGCAGACACACAAGCACCTCTCATTCACACAGAATCACAGAAACATTCAGGCTGGAGCAGAGCTTCAGCATCACCAAGTCCAACCCTGCTCTGCAAGGCTCAGCCCTAAACCACAGCCCCAAGCACCACAGCCAAACCACCTTCCAACACAGCCAGCCTTGGGCACTCCACCACCTCCCTGGGCAGCACATTCCAAGCCCTGACCACTCTGCAGGGGGAAAATTTCTCCTAATGCCCAGTCTAAACCTACTCAGTCATGCCTTGAGGCCACTCCCTCTTGTTCTATCACTAATGACCTGTGAGCAGAGACCAGCAGCAGCCTCTCCACAAGCTCCTTGCAGGGAGCTGGAGGCAGCCAGGAGGTCTCCCCTCAGCCTCCTCTCTTTCCCAATAACCATGCCCAGCTCCTTCAGCCTCTCTCCATCAGATATCTCCTTCAGGCCCTTCCCAGCTTCCTTGCCCTCCTCTGCCCTGCCTCCAGCACCTCCACAGCTCTCTTGCCTTGAGCTGCCCAGCACTGGACACCAGCCTCGAGGTGTGGGCTGCCCAGAGCTGAGTGCCAGGGGACAATCCCCTGCCTGCTGCTGCTGGACACAGCATTGCTGATCCCAGCCAGGAGGCCTTTGGTTTTCTTGGTCACCTGGGCACACTGCTGGCACACTCATTGCTGTCTGAAAAACAAAACAAAACCAAAAATCCACCACTCGGAAAAAAAGAAAAACCACCACACACCAAAACCCAAACCAAAACCAAAGCCCAAACCAAAAGCCAAACCAAAACCCAAACCAAAACACCCAAATCCAAACCAACACCAAAACACCCCAAACCAAAGCAAAACCAAAACACCCAAAGGCAAACCAAAACACCCAAACCCAAAACTCAACAAGCAAACCAAAACTGAAAACCAAGCCCAAGCCAAAAACCAAACCACCAAAACCAAATGAAACCCCAAATCTAAAACCCAACCCAAATGCCAAACCAAAAGCCAAAACTGAAACCCAAAAACCAAGCCAAAAGCCAAAACTGAAACCCAAAAGCCAAACCAAAGCCCCAAAGCCAAAACCAAATGCAAAATGCAAAGCCAAACCGAAACCCAAAAGCCAAACCGAAGCCCAAAAGCCAAAACCAAATGCAAAAGCCAAAGCCAAACCAAAACCCAAAAGACAAAACTGAAACCCAAAAACCAAGCCAAAGCCAAAACAAACCCAAAAGCCAAACCAAAACCCAAAATCCAAAACTGAAACCCAAAAGCCAAACAAAACCCCAAAAGCCAAAACTGAAACCCAAAAGCCAACCAAAGCCCCAAAGCCAAACCCAAAGCCCAAAAGCCAAAGCCAAACCAAAAAGGAAGACAAACCAGATGTGAAACCAGTATTCATTTAGCACAGAACCAAATCCAAGCCTGTTGCAGAATCCCAGTGAACATATCAGGAAAATAAACAGCAATCCTCTGCTGTTATTGCTTTCCCCCCCAGATGTAGGCTGGTAAGAATTTTCCCAAGCCAGAACCAGAAAGTAAAATGAAAAGCAAGGATGCTAGCACAGACCTTGGCTTTCTCTGCAACATCACTGGATGCTGAAGTGAATATTGCCTTGAGCTAGCTAAGTATTAAAGTATTCTACAGAGATCTAATGCACTGCTACAATAACTAAATCTATTGACAATTGCCTTTGAACCAGCTGGGTATTTAAAGACTCTGCAGAGATCTACTGCATTACAGCCTGAAAATCTATTTCTATGTGGTAATGGTAGTCAATTGGCTGAGATTTGACAAATCAATATTTACAGTAATGCACTGGGGAAGGAAAAGAGCAAAACATGAGGAAAGAAACAAAAAGGAGGAGAGAAGAGGAAATGAAAGGAGCAAGTGGCAGCAGGGAGAGAGAAAGGAACAAGTGGAAACAGATAGAGAGAAAGGAGCAAGTGGAAACAGAGAGAGAAGCAAATGGAAGCAGAAAGCGAAGCAAGTGGAACCAGAAAGAAAGAAGCAAATGGACACAAAAAGAAAGAAGCAAATGGACACAAAAAGAAATAAGCAAATGGAAACAGAAAGAGAAGCAAGTGGAAACAAAAAGAAAGAAAGAAGCAAGTGGAAATAAAGAGAGAAGCAAATGGAAACAAAAAGAAAGAAGCAAGTGGAAACAAAGAGAAGCAAATGGAAACAAAAAGACAGAAGCAAGTGGAAACAGAAAGAGAAGCAAATAGAAACAAAAAGAAAGAAGCAAATGGAAGCAAAAAGAAAGAAGCAAGTGGAAACAGAAAGAGAAGCAAATGGAAACAAAAAGAAAGAAGGAAATGGAAACAAAAAGAAAGAAGGAAATGGAAACAGAAAGAGAAGCAAATGGAAACAGAAAGAGAATCAAATGGAAACAGAAAGGGAATCAAATGGAAACAGAAAGAAAGAACCAAGTGGAAGCAGAAAGAGAATCAAATGGAAACAGAAAGAGAAACAAAGGGAAACAGAAAGAAGTGAGTGGACACAAAAAGAAAGAAGCAAATGGAAACTAAAGAACCAAATGGAAACCAAAAGTAATAAGGAAACAGAAACAAAAAGAAAGAAGCAAGTGGAAACAAAAAGTAATCAGGAAATGGAAACAGAAAGAAAGAAGCAAGTGGAAACAAAAAGAAAGAAGGAAATGGAAACAGAAAGAGAAGCAAATGGAAACAGAAAGAAAGAACCAAGTGGAAACAGAAAGAAAGAAACAAGTGGAAACAGAAAGAGAAGCAAATGGAAACAGAAAGAGAAGCAAGTGGAAACAACAAGAAAGAAGCAAATGGAAACAAAAAGAGAAGCAAATGAACACACAAAAAAAGAGACAAATGGAAACAAAAAGAGAAGTAAATAGAAACAGAAAAAAAGAAGCAAGTGGAAACAGAAAGAAAGAAAGAAACAAGAGGTGGAGGAGTGGGAGGGTGATGGGGGGGGGGGGGGGGGGGGGGGAAAGAAAGAAAGAAGCAACCTAAGGGAACTTTGTGGATGGCTGTTTCACAGTCACTGTAAACATTCGGACCTGCCTAGCTCCAACTAAGGCAAAATAAGCTTGCTGGTAGGCATAGAAACTGGGGGCTAGAGAGGATGCGGCTTGCTGCTTTCCTCTCTTTCTCCTCTAGCCACAAGATGGCACCAAAGGATGGAAAATAGCTGCATTCCTAAAGCTCTTCTCTGGAAAAAAAAGGGCAAACGTTTCAGGGAATTGCACAAAAATGTCACACGGAATTGTCAGGGTTGGAAGGGACCTCGAGGATCGTCGAGTTCCCATCGGCAGAGACACCCTCCACTAGATCAGGTTGCCCAGAGCCACATCCAGCCTGGCCTTAAAACCTTCCAGGGATAGGGCTGCCACCACCTCCCTGGGCAACCTGTGCCAGACTTCCTCCACCCTGCTGGTGCAGAACTTGTTCCTCACATCCATTCTAAATCTGCTCTGCTCTACTTTGAAGCCATTGCTCCTGGTCCTGTCCCTGCAGGCCTTTTCAAACAGTCTCTCTGCATGCTTCTTGGAGATCACTTCAGGTCCTGGCAGGCTGCTATTAGGTCTCCCCGGAGCCTCCTCCTCCTCCCCAGGCTGAACACCCCCAGCTCCCTCAGCCTGTCCTCATAGCAGAGCTGCTCCAACCCCGCTGATCATCTTCGTGGCCTGCTCCATCAGGTCCATGTCCTTCCTATGTTGAGGGCTCCAGAGCTGCACATCATACTCCAGGTGAGGTCTCCCCAGAGCAGTGCAAAGTGCCAGAAACCCCTCTCTGCCTCTGCTGGCAATGCTGCTTTTGATGCAGCCCAGGCTGCTTTTCTATTCCCACAGCAAAACCTCATCCTTGACAATGAAGAGCATTATAGGAGAGAATCAGGTCAGAGTGCACTAACTTCCTCAAACCAAACCAAAACCCCAAAGCTTTGTGGAGGATAAAATACAAATCTCAGAGGATAACTATTTGAGAGGCAATTAATTTGTGCAGTACATTTAATTTACCTATTAGATAAAACCTCATATACAATAAGACAACTGCTAGAGAAGTGCACACAGCCTTCAGCCAGAAAGAAACCAAGCACCCCAGAACATAAAGCAGAGCAGCACACCAGCACATTTCCACTCATTAGAATAGAATAGAATAGAATAGAATAGAATAGAATAGAATAGAATAGAATAGACCAGACAAGGTTGGAAAAGATCATCGAGTCCAAACTATCACCCAACACCATCTAATCAACTCAACCATGACACCAAGTGCCTCATCCAGGCTCTTCCTAAACACCTCCAGGGATGGGGACTCCACCACCTCCCTGGGCAGCACATCCCAATGGCCAATCTCTCCTGCTGGGAAGAATTTCTTCCTCACCTCCAGCCTAAACCTCCCCTGGCACAGCTTGAGACTGTGTCCTCTTGTTCTGGTGCTGCTTGCCTGGGAGAAGAGACCAACCGCCACCTGCCTACAACCTCCCTTCAGGGAGTTGGAGAGAGCAAGAAGGTCTCCCCTGAGCCTCCTCTCCTCCAGCCTAAGCAGCCCCAGCTCCCTCAGCCTCTCCTCACAGGGCTGTGCTCCAGACCCCCTCCAGCTCTGTTGCCCTTCTCTGGACACCTTCCAGCAGCTCAACATCTTTCCTAACCTGAGGAGCCCAGAACTGGACACAGGACTCAAGATGTGGCCTAAGTAGTGCTGAGCACCAGGCATAATGACCTCTCTGCTCCTGCTGGCCACACTCTTCCTGATGCAGGCCAGGATGCCATTGACCTTCTTGGCCCCCTGGGCACACTGCTGGCTCATATTCCTCGTTCTTTCCTTTAAAGCTAAAAATAATAGAAAAAAAAAAAAGTCCCTCAACAGTATCAGGGCTATGAAACAATTATCTTTATGCCAGCCAGCCTTTATGATGGTACAGAATCCTTTTAAGCTACCTTCCAACTCCTTTCCCCCCCCACCCCCCCATACATCACTTCAGCTCATGTGTTTTGAAGCACTTTAGCTCATGCATTTTAAAGCACTTTAAGACATATATTTTCAAGCACTAATGGATTACCCTGGAGAGTTCAGTGCTTAATAACACATTAGAATCACTGAGATGAACTTTGTTTACTTAAATAGAAATTAATTTAAGCCTCTATAAAATACTTGATCTCCTTTCTTTCTTTCTTTCTTTTTTTTCCCCACCATTTTACCATGAGGGTGGTGGAACACTGGAACAGGTTGCCCAGGGAGGTGGTTGAGGTCCCATCCCTGGAGATCACAGAAAAGTTCAGGTTGGAAAAGACCCTCAGGATCACCAAATCCAACCCAGAACCCTACTCTACAAGGTTCACCCCTCAAACATATTGGACACTTTCAGGTTGGAAAAGACATTCAGGATCACCAAGTACAACCCAGAACCCTACTCTGCAAGACTCACTCCTAAGCCATATCCTAAACCATATAGGACACTTTCAGACATAAGCAAAAGAAATGGAAGTGGTTCTTTTTGCAGCTTGCCAAAGTATTCTGATGGTGTGAACTGCTTTCATTGATGCTTGAAGCTTAGGAATTGCTATTTGATGTTATTCCATGAGTAAAGTAACATTTTCTGGTCTTTATATATATGTATATATATTTAGGTTGTTTGCTTCTTTTGTTTTCCACAATGATATTTCCAGCTATTTCCTCTCCTTGTGAAGGCTGCTGTAAACAAAACTAAACACTCTAAATGAAACTAAACAGAAACAAATACTAAACACTCTAAACAAAACTAACAAACTACGTATCTAGAAAAGAGAAGGCTCCAGGGAGAGCTAACAGCAGCCTGCCAGTACCCAAAGGAGGCTGCAAGAAGGGTGGAGAGAGTCTGTTTGCTGAGGCCTGCAGGGACAGGACCAGGGGCTCATGTTTGGAGAGTCCTGAATTCACTTGAAGAGGTATGCTCATCCAAACTTTAATGAGATGTTTACTGCAGCACACTGTTTTTTAGCTCACATTTTCAGCTTCTATTATTCTGACCCCAAATAAAATGCTAGCGGAAACCAAGCCACAATTAGGAGAGTCGTTAGAGGAGAGTAAATTTAGACAAGCCAAGCAGAGGCTGGGCTGCAGCAAGAGAAGTGTGGCCAGCAGGGCCAGGGAGGGGATTCTGCCCCTCTGCTGAGACTACAGCTGGAGTGCTGGGGCCAGTTCTGGAGCCTCTGTGCCAGGAAGGATCTGGAGGTGCTGGAAGGTGTCCAGAGAAGGGCCATGAGGAGGAGCAGAGGGCTGGAGCTGCTCTGCTGTGAGGACAGACTGAGAGAGTTGGGGTTGTGCAGTGTGGAGAGGAGAAGGCTCTGAGGAGACCTTCTTGTGGCCTTCCAGAATCTGCAGGGGGCTCCAAGAATGCTGGGGAGGGACTTTTGAGGGTGTCAGGGAGGGATAGGAGCAGGGGTGTCGTAGTTTGGGCTGGGTGCCTTCTGCTACAAGGGTGTTTCCCCAAGGCCACGGGGGGATGGGCAGTCTCAGATCTGGCCAGCTGAGACTAGCCTAGCAGTGGCGGGGGGAAGGAGGAGCCCTGGGGGTTTGGGTGCACCCTCAGGTGGAGATGGGATCTCTCTGGGTCTGTTTTGGGGTTTCCTCTTGTCACTGTGTTTCTAGCTCTCTGCACACATTCACTGTTCTATTTAAACTTTCCATCACTTTTGCAATCCGTTTGTCTGAGTCATCATTTCTGCGCGTGGTGGGGAGGGGGTCTGCCCCAACCCATTACAAGGGGGAATAAAATAAGACTAGAAAGGGGTAGATTGAGCTTGGCTGTGAGGAAAAAGTTGTTGCCCATGAGGGTGTTGAGAGACTGACACAGGTTGCCCAGGGAGGTGCTGGAAGCCTCATGGCTGGAGGTATTGAAGGCCAGGCTGGATGTGTCTTGGGGCAACTTGATTCAGTGTGAGGTGTCCCTGCCCATGGCAGAGGGGTTGGAACTGGCTGTTCCTTGAGGCCCCTTCCAACCCTGACAATCCTTTGATTCTGTGCTTAAGCAGATCTTAACAGCTTATCTTTCACAGAATCATTGAATGGTTTGGGTAAGAAGGGACCTTCAAGCTCATCTAGTTCCAACCCCCCTGCCATGGGTAGGAACACCTTCCACTAGTCCAATCTTCTAAAGGCCTCATTCAACCTGGCCTTGAACACCTCCATGACATTTCATGTCACCAGGAAACATCTTGCTTCACTCAGAAATTACCAGATGCTTTCATGCAGCTGCAAAATGATTTGGTCTGCCCAAGTAACACATTTTGGGCCTTGAGATCTACATTATGACTATTTAATCTATGAACTGCTTTAATTGAAGGCTGCTGATTAAATTAATGAATGCTCTGGGTCGCTGCTAAAAGTCTTCTTTATTAGAGGCACTGACGGGTTATAGATTCTGATATTGTGTATGTGTGTGTGTTTAAAACTGTGCATTTAATTGTAACTCAGTGCTGGATGGGTTAGGAGATCTGACTGCCCAGGGTCACTTAGCATGGTTAACTAGGTTTGCTTTCTGGTTTAATTGAAGGCTGCTGAATAAATTAGTGAATGCTCTGGGTCTCTGCTAAAAGTCTTCTTTATTGTAGACACTGATGAAGTATAGATTCTGATTTTAGAGTAGAGTAGAGTAGAGTAGAATAGAATAGAATAGAATAGAATAGAATAGAATAGAATAGAATAGAATAGAATAGAATAGAATTCACCAGGTGGGAAAATACCTTTGAGATCATCAAGTCCAACATATCAACCAGCACCATCTAATCAACTCAACCATGGCACCAAGTGCCTCATTCAGGCTCTTCCTAAACACCTCCAGGGATGGTGACTCCACCACCTCCCTGGGCAGCACATCCCAATGGCCAATCTCTCTTTCTATGAAGAACTTCCTCACCTCCAGCCTAAACCTCCCCTGGTGCAGCTTGAGACTGTGTCCTCTTAGTCTGGTGCTGGGTGCCTGGGAGAAGAGACCAAGCCCCAACTGGCTACAACCTCCCTTCAGCCTCTCCTCACAGGGCTGTGCTCCAGACACCTCCCCAGCTTTGTTGCCCTTCTCTGGACACCTTCCAGCATCTCAACATCTTTCCTAACCTGAGGAGCCCAGAACTGGACACAGGACTCAAGGTGTGGCCTAACCTTTGTGTGTGTGTTTATAATTGTGTGTTTAATTGAATTCAGTGATAGATGGGCTAACAGATCTGACTACCTAGGGTCAGTTAACATGGTTATCTAGGTTTGGCTTCTTAGCAGAAAGGCAGGAGGCCAGGCTAGTAGCTCTCCATAGCTCACCCTGCAGTGAAACATGGCTTACTTGGCATGGAAAAGATCTTCCTACTCACCAAAATGAGACAAAGCAAATAATCAGAAGACATCTGCACTGAAAACAACAACAAAAAATATCATCTGCAGCAGGATTTGGTTCCATTTCTTTGTCTAATTCATTATTTAAATGGATGCTTCTAGGTGGGAAGAAAAGGAGTGCTAAAATAGTGCCATTCCCCTGCTTCAGTTCCTCATGGCTTGTGATGTATTCTTTTTGCTTTGTTTTAAACACATCCTGCCCTTTTTTCCCCCCCCCCTTTCATTTCTGGGTTTTGTAGTCCTTTGTGTTTCTTTGGTTGTGCTTTGCAGTTATTTCTGGCACTCTGCTACCAAAATCCAGGTCACCTTCTGAGTGTAGCCTCAACCTTAAGCAAACCAAAGAGCCCACATGATTTAAGAGGCAAAATCTTACCCATCTAATTAGCAGATGCACACTTCTGTAGTGAAAATGTTACTTAGAATCATCCTGATGGGAAGAAATCAAGGACACTTAACTCCTTTTTAGCTGATTTCCTGGAGACACAGAGATAAAATGGATCTATAGGCCCTCAGGGAATCTTCTTATATACCATAGAACAGATGGGACCCGAAGGGAAACATTTAGATTCACACCATGGCTGGTATATTTAAGCTCACATATTTCTCTCACAAAGAATGAAACCTGAATACAGAATCAAGCAGGTTGGAAAAGACCTTCAAGATCATCATAGAGTCACAGAATTGTCAGGGTTGGAAGGGACCTCAAGGCTCAGCCAGTTCCAACCCCACTGCCATGGGCAGGGACACCTCACACTACAGCAGGTTGCTCACAGCCACATCCAGCCTGGCTGCAAACACCTCCAGGCAGGAGGCTTCCACCACCTCCCTGGGCAACCAGGCTCTCACCACCCTCATGGGGAGGAACGTCCTCCTAACATCCAATCTCATTCTACCCCTTTCTAGTTTTGCTCCATTCCCCCTGCTTCTATGCCTACCTCACACCCTAAATTTCTAACCTAAATCTCTCCTGCTCCAGTTTCATACCACTTCCCCTCACCCTCTCACTCCAAGCCCTTCTACACAGCCCTTTCCCAGCCTTCAGCTGTAGGTGCCCCTCAGATATTGCTACACCCTGGGTTTTTATCCCTTTATCTCCCTCTCATAAAGATTTTGTCCATGTGTTTCATCTGATCTATAAGATGAGTAATTGACCATTGGGATGTGCTGCCCAGGGAGGTGGTGGGGCCACCATCCCTGGAGGTGTTTAGGAAGAGCCTGGATGAGGCACTTGGTGCCATGGCTAAGTTGATTAAATGGTGGTGGGTTCTAGGTTGGACTTGATGACCTCAAAAGTCTCTTCCAACTTGGTTAATTCTATTCTATTCTATTCTATTCTATTCTATTCTATTCTATTCTATTCTATTCTATTCTATTCCATTCCATTCCATTCCATTCCATTCCATTCCATTCCATTCCATTCCATTCCACTCTATTCCATTCTACTCAGTTTAGGAAGGAGGTTGACTTGCTGGAACGAGTCCAGAGAAGGGCAAGGAAGTTGGTGAGGGGTTTGGAACACAGCCCTGTGAGGAGAGGCTGAGGGAGCTGGGGCTGCTTAGCCTGGAGAGGAGGAGACTCAGGGGTGACCTTCTTGCTCTCTACAACTACCTGAAGGGGGCTTGTAAACAGGCAGAGGTTGATCTCTTCTCCCAGGCAGCCAGCACCAGAACAAGAGGACACAGTCTCAGGCTGCGCCAGGGGAAGTTCAGGCTGGAGGTGAGGAGGAAGTTTTACACGGAGAGAGTGATTGCCCATTGGAATGGACTGCCCGGGGAGGTGGTGGAGTCGCTGTCACTGGAGGTGTTCAGGAGGAGACTTGACAGGGTGCTTGGTTACATGGGTTAGTTGTTTAGGTGGTGTTGGATGATAGGTTGGATGCGATGATCTTGAAGGTCTCTTCCAACCTGGTTTATTCTATTATTCTATTCTATTCTATTCTATTCTATTCTATTCTATTCTATTCTATTCTATTCTATTCTATTCTATTCTATTCTATTCTATTCTATTCTATTCTATTCTATTCCATTCCATTCCATTCCATTCCATTCCACTCCACTCCACTCCATTCCATTCCATTCCATTCTCTTCTATATGAAACATATTCCAGACCATGTAGATACAAACCTCTCTTGCTTCCAGTGGAAACAGACAAAAGAAACCCCTCAACCCTCCCAGCTTTACATTTGTAGTACACAGAGGAACCAACACCAGAATGCAGATCATCTAAGTTTCCTAGCCCCAGGCATTATTTCCCCTTCATTTCTGCTTACCATCAAGGTAGCAAAAAAACCCAACCCCAAACAAAACAAAACAGAACCAAAACCACCACAGAAAAACAAACCCAAGAAGATATTTTTCATTAAGTGTCAATATTCTGTGAACTGCTGAAGTGTGGTGGGACACAGTAACAGTTCAGGCAGGCAGGTTTTGGCTTTATGCTAACCTGGGAGGGGAAAAAAGAATTAGCAGCCTCCTTGCAGGCTTGCTCAGTGTTGTAACTGGCACTGGGAGATACCAGTGTGTATGAGGTGGGTTGAAGTTACCCTCCCCCACCCCCAGCTCATTTGGAGAACTAACCCCCAAAACTAAAATTGCCAGACCTCACCTCAAGAACTGCCTCCACCTCTGCTGTCCCCAGCAGAAGGAGGACACAGAGTTGCTGGAAAGAGTCCAGAGGAGGTCACAAAGATGATCCAAGGGCTGGGGCAACCTCTGCTATGAGGACAGGCTGAGGGAGCAAATGAAGCTCTACTGACAAGCAAACTGCAACCTGGAAATACAAAATGCAGTGGACCTGTACAAAAGACACTATGCTCCAGCAGCAGCAGGGAGGGGATTGGCCCCTGGTGCTCAGCTCTGGGCAGCCCACACCTCGAGTGCTGTGTCCAGTTTGGGGCACCTCAAGGCAAGAGAGCTGTGGAGGTGCTGGAGCCAGGGCAGAGGAGGGCAAGGAGGCTGGGAAGGGCCTGGAGAAGAAATCTGATGGAGGGAGACTGAAGGAGCTGGGGATGGTTAGTGGGAAAGAGAGGAGACTGAGGGGAGACCTCCTGGCTGCCTTCAGCTCCCTGTAAGGAGGTTGTGTAGAGGCTGCTGCTGGTCTCTGCTCCCAGGTCAGTAGTGACAGAACAAGAGGCAATGGCCTCAAGGTGCCCCTGGGGAGGTTCAGCCTGGAGATCAGGAAGAGTTTTTCCCCCTGCAGAGTGGTCAGGGCTTGGAATGTGCTGCCCAGGGAGGTGGTGGAGTGCCCAAGCCTGGCTGTGTTTGCAGGTGGTTTGGCTGTGGTGCTTGGGGCTGTGGTTCAGGGTTGAGCCTTGCAGAGTAGTGTTCTGGGTTGGCCTTGGTGATGCTGAAGCTCTGCTCCAGCCTGAATGTTGCTGTGACACAGACAATATATACTTATATATTGACAACTTATTGACAACACAGAAACTCCTCAAAATCCCCTGGATGGATCCAGGGGACCTGCTCACCTCTTCCCCCACTCCCTCCCTCCTTCCCATTCCCTCCCACATTAGTCAAAACAGAGATACCCTTGGCAAGGCCACAGGAGAGAGAGGCTGGATGGTTGCAAGCAGGAGTGACAGGAGAAGAAAAGAGAGTCAAACAGTGTATGCCTCTGCTCTGTATTCCCATTAGCAAGCCAGGGATTTATGTTCATAGCACATATAGCATTATTAGAGATCTATAGCAGTATTTTTCTGTTCTATCCAATGTGTTTTACTCTCAGTTTTTTTAGCCAGGATCTGGGCTAAAGTTCCCCCTTCAAACTGTAACAAAGTCTTACACCCTCTGGATATTTGAGCATTGCAGTGCTGCTGAGGTCTGCCTTTGTTTTCTTTAAGGGTTGTGAGCTGGAAGGGCTGAGTGATGAGATGCCATCAAGTTCTTGATGCTGCCATGCAAAGCACTGCACTGGGATAACACAACAAATGCAGTCTGGGGGGTGACAGGTGATGGAATACCAACAGTGGGAAAAAAATCACCAAGCACATGAGGCACAGCTCCTCAGGAGGAAAATGGTTTGGAGAGTCAGAATCACAGCATCAAGCAGCTTGGAAAAGACCTCAGAGATCATCAAGTCCAACCTATTCCCTAACACCTCCTGACAACTAAACCATGGCTCCAAGTGCCACATCCAATCTCGTTTTGACCACCTCCAGGGATGGGGACTCCACCACCTCCCTGGGCAGCACATTCCAATGGCCAATCTCTCCTGCTGGGAAGAAAGAAGCAGACAGTTCTGACTTCTGAGCAACAGCACCCTGGAAACCTCCAGTTTCAATTAATGTTTTCCTTTGGGATCACATTAACAGCTCCCTCAATCTTAATCTGGTTTGCCACTGTTTGAAATGTGATTTGAAATTCACTTCTTTTGGGGGGGGGGGCAAATACCTCCCCAGCCTCCAACCATTGTGTGAAGAGTTGTGGGCACATGGAGACAATAGCACAAAGGCCACCTGCGCATGCTGCTTGGCTCCGTCCCTGGAGACATTCTGGAGAAGAGAAGGTGCTGAGGAGACCTTATTGGAGCCTTCCAATATCTGAAGGGGGCTACAAGGAAGCTGGGGAGGGACTTTTGAGGGTGTTGGCTATTGATAGGAGCAGGGGCAATGGAGCAAAACTAGAAGTGGGGAGATTGAGATTGAATGTGAGGAAGAAGTTGTTGCCCATGAGGGTGGTGAGAGCCTGGCACAGGTTGCCCAGGGAGGTGGTGGAAGCCTCATCCCTGGAGGTGTTGAAGTCCAGGCTGGATGTGGCTGTGAGCAACCTGCTGTAGTGTGAGGTGTCCCTGGCCATGGCAGAGAGGTTGGAGCTGGATGATCCCTGAGGTTCCTTCTGAAGTCCCTTCCAACCCTGACAGTTCTGTGATTCCATGATTCAAGATCAGCCTTGATGGGGCCCTGAGCATTGTGACCTAGTTGGAGATGTCCCTGCTCACTTCAGCAGGGTTGGATAAGATAACCTTTGAGTGTCCCTTCCAACCCAATGTATTCTATGATTCCTAAGTCTTTGTATGGCCTTGGTGAAGCCTGTTGAATCAGACACAGCACTACACACTTCCAACTAGAAGCCTTGACTCTGCCCTCTGAGAGCGCATGTTGAGGCGTTCCCCAGAGTATAAGTTGGGCAGTACCTCTGAGATACTACCAGGCCTTTATCCCTCCTCCTGGACACACTTCTTGACCAAGAAAGTGATAAATTCTTTTATTTTAATAGATAGAAGTTAAAAGAGGCAAGAAGCAAGAGTGGGAACAGAGAGAAAATATGAAGGAACAGAAAGCTCCACTAAATTAAAGAGATCCATTTGTGCACTGTGCAGCTGCTGCCATGTAATCCCTGTGCAAGACAAAGGATTCCCCTGGTTTGCCTCTCCTGCACACTCTCAAGGCTCTGATGCTGAATAATCAGGATGACTGCAGACACACAGAAAGGGGCAGAAAGCTTCCAATGGCAGATATTCTGTTTTGGCAGAGTCTCCACATGGTGAGAATGAGGCTGATAAGGCACTGAACAGAACATGCAAAGTCTATAGCTCTTTGGTTGGGTGGTGCTTTGGCTTCCCACCAGGTGAAAACAGAATTAAAGAAGAAAAAGAAAACAAAACCACAGTGCTCAGGTCTAGCTGATTCTTGATGGATGGAATAATACTGCCTGATGACTACAGCACACTCAGGTCCCCTGAGATGAGACTGAATCATAGACATATAGAATCAGAGAATCACAGAATGGTCTGGGTGGGAAGGGATCTCCAAAGCTCATCCAGTCCAACCCCTCTGCACTCAGCAGGGACATCCTCACCTAGATCAGGTTGCCCAGAGCCCTGTCCAGCCTCACCTTGAATAGCTCCAGGGATGAGGCCCCGGCCACCTCCAGTGTCCCACTACTTTCATGGTGCAGAACTTGTTCCTCACATCCAATCTCAATCTGCTCTGCTCTAGCTTGATTTCACTGCCCCTTGTCCACTCCCCACAGGCCCTTGTAAACTGTGTCTCTCCATCCTTCTCACTGCAGAGGGGGTTGGACCAGATGACCTCTGGTTGCCCAGAGCCCTGTTGAGCTTCACCTTGACTATCTCCAGGGATGGGGCCACAACCACCTCCCCAGGCAACCTGTTCCAGTGTTCTGGATTCTCTTCTTGTTGCTGCTCTCTTGTAGAGCTCCTAACCCACAGAAACAGGCACCCCAAGGACTTAGAGGTAGAGAGATGCAAAAGCAGAGAGGGCAGAGCAAGCAACATTCAACACAGGAGTTCCTCCTGGCCTGAAGAGAGATTTGTGGAAGGTTTAGTTGAAGGCAGAATTCAGAATACCATTTTTTGTTCATTGTTTGCTCCTTTCAAGTTCTTCCTGCAGTGAAGGAAGAAGAGGGATTTGGTTTGGAGTTTTTTTGTCCAAAAAGCAAGTGTTCACAGCAGTTGATTTGAGGGCAGAGGATGTGAAGTCTGTCTCTTGAACAATCAACCAGGGATGCAGTGAACTCTACCTTCAGCTTGCATTAATAGTTCTAACTATTCAAAGCAACTGAAAGCTATGGTCTGGCATAGAGTCATAGAATTGTCAGGGTTGGAAGGGACCTCAAGGCTCAGCCACTCCCAACCCCCTGCCATGGGCAGGGACACCTCACACCACAGCAGGTTGCTCACAGCCACATCCAGCCTGGCTGCAAACACCTCCAGGCAGGAGGCTTCCGCCACCTCCCTGGGCAACCTGTGCCAGGCTCTCACCACCCTTATGGTTTAGGACTTCCTAACATCTAATCTAAAACTCCCCTTCTGCCCTTAAGCCACCCTTGATCATGCTTTGGAAATCCTAGGGCTATGGTCTTCTTAGTGTTAGCGTGTTGTAAAGGGAAGGAGAAGTATGTTGCCTTGTGCAGCAAGTAAAACCCACTACTACTGAGGGACCTGGACAAGCTGGAGAGGTGGTCCCAGGTGAACCTCCTGAGGTTCAACATGAGCAAGTGCAGGGCTCTGCACCTGGACCAGAACAATCCTCTCTATCAGTACAGACTGGGGGATAGGGTGATAGAAAGCAGCCCTGTGGAAAAGGACTGGAGGTGCTGATGAACAAGAAGCAGGACTTACGCAGACAGTGTGTGCTTGCAGCCCAGAAAGCAAATCACATCCTGGGCTGCATCAAAAGATGTGTTGCCAGCAGATCCAGAGAGACAATCCTGACACTTTGCTCTGGTAAGTCACAGTCTCACAGTATCACTAAGGTTGGAAGAGACCTCGAGGATCATCGAGTCCAACCTGTCACCACAGACCTCATGACTAGACCATGGCACCAAGTGCCACGTCCAACCCCTCTTGAACACTTCCAGGGGTGGTGACTTATCACTTGGAATACTGCATCCAGGTCTGGAACCCTCACTAGAGGAAAGATGTGGAGCTCATGGAGCAGGTAGAGGATGGCCATGAAAAAGATCAGGGGGTTGAAGCCCTTCTGCTATGAGGACAGGCTGAGGGAGCTGGGGAGCTGGAGAAGAGGAGCCTCCAGGGAGACTTAATAGCAGCCTGCCAGGACTTGAAGGGGGCTACAAGAAGGATGGAGAGAGACTGTAGAGATAGTACAAGGGGCAATGGCTTCAAACGAGAGAAGAGCAGGTTTAGATTGGATGTTAGGAGCAGGTTCTTCACTATGAGGGTAGTGGAATACTTGAACAAGCTGCTTGGGGAGATGGTTGGTTCCCCATCCCTGGAGATATTCAAAGTAAGGCTCAACAGGGCAGCCTGGTTGAGTAGAGGATACCCCTGCTTACTGCAGGGGGGGTTGGACTAGATGACCTTCGGAGGTTCCTTTCATCCCAGAGCATTCTATGATGCCATGATTCGATTATCATGCTTTACTTGAGCATGCTCAAGCTGCTCATAAGCATGGAAGGTTTCTTTCTGAACATCGACTTTCCTCCTGCCATGACGAATTGAAGAAGTCCACAGGAAAGGCAGCAGAAACCCAGGACATTTCTGTGCTTCATTGAAGCACTCCCCAGATGTTCCTTAAACACTTGTGTTCTTCCCCAACAACCAGTATTTTCCTGCCATGTCTGCCTGTCACGTCATATCAAAGAATTGACTGCACAGCAGATATGTTTTTCCTTCCTCATGTATGAACAAGGGTGTAGTGTGATATCCAGCTGAGACAGCTTGCTGCTTGTGAGCTTGGTTTCAAGTGGCAGGATCATAGGGACAGGATATCAGGGGTTGGAAGAGACCTCTGGAGATCTTCCACTCCAACCCCCATGCCAGAGCAGGAGCACAGAGTCCAGCACAGGTCACACAGGAACACATCCAGATGGGAGTGGAAATTCTCCACAGAAGGAGACTCTGTAATCTCCACAAACCATAACAAATGGTTTTAAAATGGAAGCCAAACTTCACCCCATTGTTGCCATTCAAGAACATTCCAGTCTCAAGCTGAACCCCCCTGCACCGTTGCTGCAACCTGGTGGTGGAAGGAAGGCTAAAATTGTTCTCCTTTGCCCCACAGCCTGGCTGCGAATGTGCTCAGCAGGCAGAGAAACCTGCACAGGATTAGCCAGAGGAGACAGGGAGCTGTCTCATCCCCTTGTTTCCTTGGGAAATCACAATGATGAGCTCAAGAAATTAGTTTCCCTGAATCAGAGGGAGGATATCATTTCCAAATGAAACATAAATGCTCTGGCTCAGCTGAAATATGTACACCAGCATGCAGCTATAGATGTGTGTCTTATGGCTCTCGACATCTAATTAATGATGAGCTCATTTGCTTTGACATGTAACATGGGCTTGATGCATTTTTCCACGACAGCTAGGCACAGAGAACAGTACCCACAGTGTCTGCTGGCAGCACAGCTCAGTATTTCATCAGTTTCTTCACAGATCCTTTGTCTATTGAGGAGATGCAAGTACAAAGTTTGAATGTATCCACGCTCTTTACCCTAATGCAAACCCGGCGAGAAGGCTTTAAAACACACTGAGTGCCCTACATGCAGCCCCCTTTGTGATCTGCTTTGCTCCCTTCTCTCCCCTGAACTGTTAGAAAGCAGCAGCAATATGAACTGGTGGCAAAACTAGCACCTGGGATGTATTTCCTGATGTTACTCAAAGCAAGGAGAGAAAAATAATCACAGAATCAACCAGTTGGAAAAGACCTCAGAGATCATCAAGTCCAACCTAATACAATCATCACCAGTTTCAGGTTTGAGGATCTGCCTTGGAATCAACATTCCTCAGACATGACAAAGTTCCTGTTCAAGTATACAAACCCCATCTTGACACCACACAAAGGAAGCACAGACACAGAGCTGAACTCCAGGGAGACGACCTCTGGATTCTTAATTCATCCTGATATTTCACACAGCAGAGGGGAAAAGCCAAGCCTGAGAAGGCTCCCTCAGGCACAAACCAGACTACCCATTTAGAATCCAAGAAGTATTCCTCCCTTCATTTAAGCTCATACTGGCTCCAAACAGCTGGTTGTCAACTCTGGAGAGAGATAGAGGAATGGAGAGACAGAAAGGGATGGATGGAGAGAGAGGGATGGATGGATGGACAGAGAGAGGCATGGATGGAGAGAGAGAGAGAGGGATGGATGGAGTGAGAGAGAGGGATGGATGGAGAGAGAGGGATGGATGGAGAGAGAGGGAAGGATGGATGGAGTGAGAGAGAGGGATGGATGGAGTGAGAGAGGGATGGATGGAGTGAGAGAGAGGGATGGATGGAGAGAGAGAGGGATGGATGAATGGATGGATGGAGAGATAGAGGGATGGATAGGGGAGAGAGAGGCATGGATGGATGGATGGATGGATGGATGGATGGGTGGATAGGAGGGATGGAGGGATGGATGGATTGGGAGATAGACAGAGGGAGATGGATAGCTTGCCTTTCCCACTCCCCTAAGTTCAATCTTTCATCTCCTCCTCTAAAGTAGCACAGACATCTCTTGCATTAATATAATAAGAAGAAGTAGCAATAAATGAATAGAGAAGTTTGAGTAACTGGCAGAAAAAAATGTAATACATCAAAAGCTCAGTAAATGCTTGCACCAGACTCAGAATTTCCCTGGGAGAGGGCATATTGGAAAAGCATTTAGAGCTTCAGAACTATCTTCCAGCCTCCCACTCCCTGCTTTCCCCCTCCAGAAATATCACCGATTTTGAGCCTACTGGCTTAAAAGAAATAGGGGGAAAGAAAAGGGGGGGGGGTGGGGGGGGGGGTGGGGGGGTGGAACAACCGAAAAACCAAACAAAGCCACACAATTTTCTCCAAATCAGCTCCCTCACACTCTCAGGCTGTGCACCAGGATCCATCGATGCACAACAAGTTGCATAATTCCATAAGAGAAAACAGAAATACCTTTAGGAAGCGAGGGGCGCCCGGCGGCTGGGGTAGGACAGAGGCTGTTACCGAAATGAGAGCCGAAGACTACAGGCAACAACAGCTCCATTTGTGTGTGGAAGCAGCAGAGATGATAGGTCAGGCTTAAGAGGGGCTGCTCGCTGTTTGTCCCCCGATTGCACGTGGGGATGCATTCTCTTCAGCTGAAGGACTCCTGGGTTTTGAGGGGGTTTTTGCTTGGTTTGGGGGTTGTCGGGGTGGTTTTTTTTTACAGCTGTAGCCCCGTGCCGAGCGTTAACCACCCGCAGATTTCCCAGCGCAGGTGACGATGCCCCCATCAATAGTTGGGCTGTTGGGGACGCGGGTTTCGGCTTTGCATCGTGCTGCATTCATTTAGCACCACATCAAATATGGATTTTATTGCAGCAGCAGCGGCAATAAATGCTCGCACAGGTGCAGGCGAAATTTTTCTTCCCTCCACCTTTTTCCCCTCCTCCCCCTTTCCCCTGAAATGTCAGACCTGGCAATATTCCCACCCCCCATCTACGTGTAAATAGCCCTGCTCAGCTATCAGCGACCCTGCCTGTACCCACCCTTGCTACCCCCCTTTCCCACAGGGATATTTCTTTGCCTTCTCCGGGAAACATTTAGTCCGAGCATCGATAATTACTCTGCCGTTCAATTCAGGGCAGCGCAAACAGGCAGCGAAAGCTGTAGCAGACTCGCAGCGGTGCACAGAAAGTGTGTGTGCGTGTGCGTGTGTGCGTGTGTGGAGGGGGCACATATGTGCCGCGTTTCATGCAACCTTCATAGCAGTCGCGCTGTGAAACAATGTGTCGCGTGTTGGTTTGGTTATCCCACTTTAATGAGTGTTGTTCTCTTCAAAGAAAAAGCTGATTAGAAGACAGGGAGAGCTGCTAAAAAGGGCAGCCTGCTCCCGGGGGGGGGGGGGGGGGGGGGGGGCGAAAATCATGGCATCGCGAAACGCTGGCAGCAAAGATGCTGTTGGTTTACTCTGAGGAGAGAAAACACGGCGGCAGTTTGGGGGTGTTTTGTTGTTGCCTTTCCATCCCTCGTCTCATCCCTCTCGAAGCATCTTTAGAGAAATATATATAAATCTATAGACACATAAAGTTGTCTCCAGGTGAACGATTCCATGCCCTAAGCACCGCTCTGTCCGCGCTGTCATCACAACGGCGACAACTACAAAGAGCTTAAGAGGGAATAAAAACCAGAGAAAGGCTCCTACCTTTTTATCCTGCTTCTGAGAATGGGAATTAGAGTCCACCCAGAGCAAACTGTGACACGAGCTGGTAGAGTCCTTTTTTTTTTTTTTGGTGCTGGTGGTGCTGGTTTTCTTCTTCTTTTTCCTGTGTTTTAGGTTGTTGGGTTGGTTGTTGGTTGTTTTTTTTTTTTTTTTCCTGCTGTTATTTCCTAAGACTGATCCTTACTTGGATCTAACTCAGGCTTCTTTTTTTTTTTCCTCCCCTCCCAGCATCACTTCACTCTGGACAGCTGGGAAGTAAAGCTAAAGGGAGGCGGGGGGGGGGGGGGGAGCTCTCACTCTGACTGGCTTTCATTCAGAGCTCCTGATTGAAAAAAAAAAAAGGAGGGGGGATAGAAAAAAAAGGAGGGAGGATAAAAGAAAAAGGGGGGGAGAAATGGGGGGAAAAAAGGGAAAAAAAATAGGGGGGAAAAAAAAGGGAAAAAAAAAACCGAAAAAAAAAGAGGGGAGTGAAAAACCTTATCAAAGGCACAAACCATCATCATCACCGCCACGCACACGCAACATGCACGGACACACACACACCACGCACACACACACTCGGGGAGAGAGCAACACTTACCCTGGGAAGGCTTGGAGAGTGGGGAAGCGCAGGATTTGCCAAGCGCACAGCGATGATTTGCAAGTGAATGCGGTGGGAGGGTACAGCAAAGCCACAGCTTCCCTTCCCTTTCTCTCTCTCCCTCTCTCTCTCTCTCTTTCTCTCTCTCTCTCTCTCTCTCTCTCTCTCTCTCTCTCTCTCTCTCTAATTCCTTTTTAAAAAAGCCTCTCGCCCTCCCAGCGCTGCCAGAATGGTTCTCTGGGTTTTGAAGTCGAAGGTAATCAGCCTGCTCTGCTTAGCTTGGCGTTAGAACACCGAAAGCATCACCACTTTGGGTATCATTTCATTATTTTGGGGGGGGAGGGGGTGTATTATTCTTGATTAAATAGAATCACTTTAATTTTTGGTACCACTACTAACCTTAATTGCCATAATTTGATTTTATATATATATATATATATACACATTATTATTTTTTAATACAATTGAGTTCAATGGCAACCTCAGAGGACTCAGATGAAACCACTGGGAGCAACTCTTTTTCCTTGCTGAACTGCTTCTGCCATTAGACAAGAAATGTTTTTCAATCATACTCCACCAGCTCTAGTAACATAAGCCACGACAGGTCCATATAATTTCATATTTTCAGGTATTTGAGATCTATATTAAATACAGATATATATTTGTAAAGCAGCATTTATTTATATATATATTAAATATATATATACTATAAGCAACTATATAATTGGATATATTAGAACATAATTTCATAGATTAAAAAGCATTTATTAATATATTTTATATACATTGTAAACCCATTTTAATATAGATTAAAAAGCATTCATATATGTTTATATATATAATAAACCCATTTATGTATATTAAACAGTATATAAATTTATCTATATATTATATATATATTTATATATATATTTATATATTATATTATAACCCCATTTTTACATAGATCAAAAAAACATTTCTTTATTTATTTTATATCTATTATAACCCCATTTATATATATTAAGCAGCATTTATTGATGGATTTTTATCTAGATCACAAAACCCATTTCTATATAGATTCATAAAGCATTCATTTATATCTATTTTAATCTGTTATCAAACCATTCAGACACATTAAAAGTCATTTCTTTGGATACATTTGACATATTTTCAAACCATTTATATTAACCCCCACATTTATTTATATATTTTTATATATCATAAACTCATTTTTATATATATTAGACAGCACTTATTTTTATATATATATTATTAAACCATTATATATATATAAAATAATTTATTTATACATATTTTTATATATATTACAAACCCATTTATTCCTGTTAAAAACCATTTCTTCCAACCTGGTCTGTCCTGTCCTGTCCTATCCTATCCTATCCTATCCTATCCTATCCTATCCTATCCTATCCTATCCTATCCTATTTTATTCCATTCTATTCTATTCTATTTGTTTATACATTTTATATATATATATATATAATTAAACCACTTCTATTTGGCAGCACTTATTTTTCTATAGCTTAAGATCTAGTCTATTTTTCTAGATCTTAATATCTATTCTAACCCCCATTTATTGCTACTTAAACATATTATTTATATCTATTTTTATATGTTATAAATCCATATCTATCTGTTAAAAATCATTTGGGTTTGTGTTTACATATTCATATGTATGTTTTTTTCGCCCTATTTATCTATTTTAGCTGGGTGAATAGATGCATATTAAAACCCCATCACTCCTAATCCCCCACTGAGCTCTATTTTTCCTCCTCCCCCTCCCTCTTAATGCTGGAGATGGCGTTTGAAATGTTACTTTCAGCCACTGCACTTCGACTTCAGGTTTGGTTTTCTTGCACTCCTCAGCAAGTTAATCTGAGCGGGTTTCACGTTTCTAATGCAGTAAATTGGACTTAGCACAATCCTCCTTGGATCAGAGCAAGTCCAATCCTTTCTCTGTGGCTACTGTCGGGGGGTGCCGTGGACGTTAGTTAGAAGGGAGAGATTTAGCTAACAGTCAAAGAGGATTAAGCCAATGGATGTCACTATTGCTCTATCTGAAAAGTGTCACAGGGGGCTTTCTTTGGTTGCAAAAAAAATCTTCATGGGGAAAAAAAAAAGAAAAGAAAATGAAAGAAAAAGAAAATGAAAGAAAATGACAGAAAAAGAAAAAGAATGAAAAAGAAAAGAAATAGAAATAAAAAGAAAACGAAAGAAAAAGAAAAGGAAAAGAAAGATAAATAAAAGAAAATGAAAGAAAAATGAAAGAAAAATGAAAGAAAATGAAAGAAAAAGGCAAGAAAATGGAAGAAAAAGGAAAGAAAATGAAAGAAAAGAAAAGATAAAGAAAGATAAAGAAAAGAAAATGAAAGAAAAAGGAAAGAAAATGAAAGAAAAAGAAAGGAAAAGGAAAGAAAAAGAAAAGGAAAGAAAAAAAAAAAGAAAGATAAAGAAAAGAAAATGAAAGAAAAAGAAAAGAAAATGAAAGAAAAAGAAAATGAAAGAAAAAGAAAAGAAAATGAAAGAAAAGAAAATGAAGGAAAAGAAAAAAAAAAGAAAGATAAAGAAAAGAAAATGAAAGAAAAAGAAAAGAAAATGAAAGAAAAAGAAAATGAAAGAAAAAGAAAATGAAAGAAAAAGAAAAGAAATGAAAGAAAAGAAAATGAAGGAAAAGAAAAAAAAAAGAAAGATAAAGAAAAGAAAATGAAATAAAAAGAAAAGAAAATGAAAGAAAAAGAAAAGGAAAGAAAAAGAAAAGAAAATAAAAAAAAAGAAAATGAAGGAAAAGAAAAAAAAAAAGAAGAAAATTAAAGAAAAAATTATAGGAAAAAGGAAAATTAAAGAAAAAAATACAGAAAAAAGGAAAAATAAGAAAAAAGTTAATAAACAAAGAAAAGAAAAAAAATAGAAAAAAAATAAGGAAATAAAGAAACTTAAGAAAAAATAAAGAAAACTAAGGATGGAAAAAGAAAAGAAAATTAAAGAAAAATGCACCAAATTCTCTTAAAACAGGAGCTAAAAAAACCTGTTTTGGTTGGTAGTGAAGAAGAAAGTAACAATGAATAGTATTTTTTGATTGGAAAAAATCTAAGGCAGGAGAAAAGAGATCACAGAAATCAAACAGAGCATTAGAGAGTGGAAGGAACTTCCCCAAATCATCCACTCCAACCCACTGCCAAAGCAGCATCACCCAGGGTAGTCCTCACAGGAATGCATCCAGGCGGGTTTTGGATATGTGAAGGAAAGGAGACTCCACAACCCCCCTGTTGTTAGGCTGCTCAGTGCTAACCACTTGGTGGATAGAATAGCATAGCATAGCATAGCATAGCATTGGATTGGATTGGATTGGATTGAATTGAATTGAATTGAATTGAATTGAATTGAATTGAATTGAATTGAATTGAATTGAATTGAATTGAATTAACCAGGATGGAAAAGACCTCAGAGATCATGGAGTCCAGTCTATCACCCGACACCATCTAATCAACTCAACCATGGCACCAAGTGCCTCATCCAGGCTCTTCCTAAACACCTCCAGGGATGGTGACTCCACCACCTCCCTGGGCAGCACATCCCAATGGCCAATCTCTCTTGCTGGGAAGAATTTCTTCCTAACATCCAGCCTAAACTCCCCTGGTGCAGCTTGAGACTGTCCCCCCTTGTGTTATGGTGCTTCTTGCCTGGGAGAAGAGACCAACCCCCACCTGTTTACAACCTCCCTTCTTGGCTTTGTTTTCATCTCCTCTCAGTCTAAAGGGCAATAGAAAAAGAGAAGCAAGATCCTTATCGTGCCTGGTGCCACTTCCTAAAGTAACCAACTGCTCTCCTTCCCCCAGATCTATAAGCATTAGTAGGAAAATAGCCAACCACCTAAGCACAACCAGCATTTCAGTAACCTGCTCTACTAGCACACAAAACATCATCTGGAGATAGAAAGAGGCAGAGCAGCAAAATGCCAGGGGGAGAAGTGAGGGCCAGGGTGTGAAATCTCTTTCTATCACCACACAGGAAATGGTTTGGGCTTGAAAAGAATTATCTAGCATGACAGATGTTTAATTTTTCAAGGATAAACAATGAAGTTCACAGAATCACAGAACTGTCAGGGCTGGAAGGGAGCTCAAGGATCAGCCAGTCCCAACCCCCCTGCCATGGGCAGGGACACCTCACACTGCAGCAGGATGCTCACAGCCACATCCAGCCTGGCCTTCAAAACCTCCAGGGATGGGACTTTGACCGTGTTTGTGCACATGAGTAACATACCTGTAAAAAAAAAGCCAAAAGTATGATTTCCATTGATTTCCTTCTTCCTTTCCTATTGTTACAGCAATACACAGATTAGAATTGCCATGTGTCCATGTGCTCCAGGTTTCCAAAGCCCTTCATCCTCCTATGGAGACAGGCTGAGAGAGTTGGGGTTGTTCAGCCTGGAGAAGAGAAGGCTCCCAGGAGACCTAATTGTGGCCTTCCAGGATCTGAAAGGGGCTACAAGAAAGCGGGGGAGGGACATTTTAGGGTGTCACAGATAGGACCAGGGGGAGTGGAGAAAAACTAGACATGGGTAGCTTGAGATTGGCTGTGAGGAAGAAGTTATTCCCCATGAGGGTGGTGAGAGCCTGGCGCAGGTTGCCCAGGGAGGTGGTGGAAGCCTCCTGCCTGGAGGTGTTTGCAGCCAGGCTGGATGTGGCTGTGAGCAACCTGCTGTGGTGTGAGGTGTCCCTGCCCATGGCAGGGGGGTTGGGGACTGGCTGAGCCTTGAGCTCCCTGCCAACCCTGACAATTCTATGATTCTTATGCAGGAAAGGAGGAGACTGCAGCACTGAACTCAGGCTTCCCAATCTCTGCCACCATTCGATGCAACACTGTGCAGAGACACATTCACAGTTCCCAGGGAGCTGCATGGAGCTGTCAATACAGGGACATCTGCACTGTCCTCCAAGCTGACCCACATATTCGTGCACAAATTGGAAGCATAAAATCTCTTTATTCTGGGTAAATCCTCTCACATTGAGCTGAAGGTGAAGTTTCCTTTGCTGGCTGTGTATCCTGCCTCCTGAAATATCAGATCTAGGCTTGGACCCTACAGTAGAAAGCCAAATATTGGCTTAAAATAGAAGTTGCAGTCTCAATTTGCTACTACAGAGACATTAAATTGCAATGAAAGGAGACACAAACTATGTGGAAATGTTGGTATCTGTCTGGGACTGAGCTCTTTAAATCTGGACTGCTTTTTTTTTGTGTGTGTTTTTTGTTTTTTTTTTTTTGGGGGGGGGGTTGGATGATGAACAAAATATTGAGGGTTGAAAATTAAGTGAAAAGCTTCAATTCCCTTCAGCAGTTTGTCTTCTGTCATTTAAGTTGCAGCCACGAAGTGGGAAATGAATCAAGCTTTGTGTAGACACCCAAAAGATTCTTCTCCTCCTGCACACACAGAGCTAAGCCAAATTCTGAGGTAAAAGGGATGATTGAATCTGGTGGAATGGAATGGAATGGAGTGGAGTGGAGTGGAATGGAATGGAATGGAATGGAATGGAATGGAATGGAATAGAATAGAATAGAATAGAATAGAATAGAATAGAATAGAATGGAATGGAATGGAATAGAATAGGTTGGAAGAGACCTTCAAGATCATCAAGTCCAACCTATCACGCAACACCATCTAATCAACTAACCCATGGCACCAAGCACCCCATCAAGTCTTCTCCTGAACACCTCCAATGATGGTGACTCCACCACCTCCCCATTCAGGCACAAGAGCTTCAGAGTGGCTGAGTATGGGCTTGCTCCCTTTTATTTACTGAGTAGTTTAGTTTATTTTTTATTGGGTTCTTTTTCAGCTGGAATGAACCAACCTTTTCCTAGAGATAGATGATTTTATTCAGGCAGAGTGACTGTGAGTCACTGAGACTTGGCCTAACTGTGGGAGTTAAGGTTTGACTCCAGAAAAGCCACATTGGTCACTGACTCCTTTTTCTGTTGGTCTGATCACAGTGGTCACAGGCAATGGAATGTGCTGCCCAGGGAGATGGTGGAGTCACCATCACTGGAAGAGCCTGGATGAGGCACTTGGTGCCATGGCTGAGTTGATTACATGGTGCTGGGTGATAGGTTGGACTCAATGATCTCAAAGGTCTTTTCCAACCTGGTTAATTCTGTATTCTGTATGTTTTAAAATGACTTTAAAGGTCATTTGGACATGGTGCTTGGGGATGTGGTTTAGGGGTGAACCTTGTAGAGTGGGGTTATCAGTTGGACTTAGTTTCATAGTTTCATAGTTTCATTCAGGGTTGGAAGGGACCACAAGGATCATCTAGTTCCAACACCCCTGCCATGGGCAGGGACACCCCACACTAGATCAGGCTGGACAGAGCCTCATCCAGCCTGCTCTTAAACACCACCGGGGACGGGGCCTCGACCACCTCCCTGGACAACCCATTCCAGGGTTTCACCACTCTCATGGTGAAGAACCTCCTCCTCACATCTAGCCTGAATCTCCCCACCTCCAGCTTCATTCCATTCCCCCTAGTCCTATCACTACCTGAGATCCTGAGAAGTCCTTCCCCAGCCTTCCTGTAGGCCCCCTTCAGATACTGGAAGGCGACAATTAGGTCTCCTCGGAGCCTTCTCTTCTGCAGACTGAACAGCCCCAACTCCTTCAGTCTGTCCTCATAGGAGAGGTGCTCCAGCCCTCTGATCATCCTCGTGGCCCTTCTCTGGACACGTTCCAGCACCTCCACATCCCTCTTGTAATAGGGGCTCCAGAACTGGACACAGTACTCCAGGTGGGGTCTCACCAGGGCTGAGTAGAGGGGGAGGATCACCTCCCTTGACCTGCTAGCCACACTTCTCCTGATGCAGCCCAGGATCTGATTGGCTTTGCGGGCTGCAAGTGCACACTGAGAGCTCATGTTGAGCTTTTTGTCCACCAGCACCCCCAAGTCTCTCTCCTCAGGGCTACCCTCCAGCCAGTCACTGCCCAGCCTGTATTTGTGCCTGGGATTGCCTTGACCCAGATGCAGGACCCTGCACTTGCTCTTATTGAACTTCATGAGGTTGGCTTGTGCCCACCTCTCCAGCCTGTCAAGGTCCCTCTGGATGGCCTCCCTTCCCTCCAGCATGTCTGCTGCACCACACAGCTTGGTGTCATCAGCAAACTTGCTGAGGGTGCACTCAATGCCACTGTCCATGTCCCCCACAAAGATGTTGAATAAGACAGGTCCCAGGACTGATCCCTGAGGGACTCCACTTGTCACTGGCCTCCACTGGGACATGGAGCCATTGACAGCCACTCTTTGGGTGCGGCCATCAAGCCAGTTCCTTATCCATCTAGTGGTCCACCAATCAAACCCATGTGTCACCAGTTTGGAGACCAGGATGTGGTGTGGGACAGTGTCGAAGGCTTTGCTCAGGTCCAGGTAAATGACATCAGTTGCTCACCCCTCATCTATTAATTTTGTCACCTGCTCATAGAAGGCCACCAGGTTGGTCAGGCAGGATTTGCCCTTGGCAAAGCCATGCTGACTGTTCCCAATCACCTCTTCACTATTCTTTTGAGCAAGTAGTGACTCCAGGAGGATCTGTTCCATGATCTTTCCAGGCACAGAGGTGAGACTGACTGGCCTGTAGTTCCCTGGTTCCTCCTTCTTGCCCTTTTTGAAGATGGGGGCAATGTTTCCCCTTTTCCAGTCTGTGGGGACTTCACCAGACTGCCAGGACTTTTGAAATATAATAGAGACTTGGTGGTGCTGAGAGTCTTTTCCAACCTGGATTAATATTTCTGTCATCACAGATCACAGGATGTCAGGGGTTGGAAGGGACCTCCAGAGATCTTCCAGTTCAACTCTCTGCCAGAGCAGGAGCATAGAATCTAGCACAGGTCAGAAGGAGCTTCCACAGCCTCTCTGGGGAGTGCTCTGTGACCCTTACATTAAAGAAGCTCTTCCTCATGTTCCTGTGCTGGAGTTTCCATCCATTGCCCCTTGTCCTATCCCAGGGTGCAAACGGGCAGAGCCTTTCCCTGTCCCTTCCTTCCTTCCCCTCAGCCCTCAGATATTGATAGGCATTGATCAGATCCCCTCTCAGTCTTCTCTTCTCCAGACTGAAACCTACTTAAAAATCATCACTTAAGTGTACTGGCAGCATATGGGTATCTAAGGCAAACCAGTTATTCAACCATATCCTTATTCACACACATGACAGTAACTTTAAAAGGAGATGGCATCATAACCTATTTTTAACACTGCCTAATACTTCCCCATTAGGCCAATCCCTTTAACAGTTGCTCATAAATTTACCAAACAAATTATTTGGGATTAAATTTTCTAGGCTGCTGGTCTGCCTCAGGCAAGAAATGATTAAAACTAAAACACACCATAAAAACACCAACCCCCCAAACAAAACAGCCCAAACCATTTCAGCCCCAGTGAGAGTGAGATTTCAAAGAAGGAGAGGAAAATCATGCAGCTGGAATTTTCTCACAGGACTAAAGCAACCTCCGTGCTTTGAAGGCAGAAGGCAAAACTCCACAGGGTACAGCTGGCCTTTGAGTTAGGGATGCTTACCAAGGGGGACAGATTAGGTCAAGGAGCATTAAAACAAAGAAAGAGTGGTGACAGCAGAAGGAGTGGGGGGTGGAGGATGCATTCTTCTTGGTTAGCAAAGGAAAAAGATAGATAAAGCCCTATATCTGATAAAAAGGCAATAAGGAAGAAACAGTGGCAGGGTAGGGGTGAAGAGGTACATTTATAAAGTCTGATTGAGGAAAGCAGGGGTGTGGAAAAATACAAAGTCAGAAAGAGATCACAGAATCACAGAAATATTCAGGTTGGAGCAGAGCTTCAGCATCACCAAGGCCAACCCAGAACCCTGCTCTGCAAGGCTCAACCCTAAACCACAGCCCCAAGCACCACAGCCAAACCACCTTCCAACACAGCCAGGCTTGGGCACTCCACCACCTCCCTGGGCAGCACATTCCAACCCCTGACCACTCCTTCCCTGACAAAATTATTCCTAATATCTAGTCTAAACCTCCCCAGTGGCAGCTTGAGGCCATTGCCTCTTGTTCTGTCACTAATTTCCTGTGAGAAGAGACCAGAAGCAGCCTCTCCACAACCTCCTTGCAGGGAGCTGTAGACAGCCAAGAGGTCTCCCCTCAGCCTCCTCTCTTTCCCACTAACCATCCCCAGCTTCTTCAGCCTCTCTCCATCAGATTTCTTCTCGAGGCCCTTCCCATCTTCCTTGCCCTCCTCTGCCCTGGCTCCAGCACCTCCACAGCTCTCTTGTGGTGAGGTGCTGTGGTGGGTTGAAAACTAAAACTACTGCAGGTGTCCAAAGCTAAACACAGCCCTCGAGGTGTGGCCTCCCCAGAGCTGAGTGCCAGGGCACAATCCCCTCCCTGCTCCTGCTGAATACAAACCTTATCAGGGATTGTGGAGTTTCTTTTGGGCCATCTCTTCAAGCCAGGCAGCTTCATGCCCTGAAATGATAAGTCTAGCATGATACATCCTTGGACTGCAGTGGAGATGCTTTCCTTGCTTTTCATTTCTAGTTACAAACTTGGCAGAGATCCCAGAAGCCAACTGTTGTGCTTGTAGGAAGATGATGAGGTGTAAGAAGGATGAGAAAGGGGGGGAAATAAAGCAAAAGGTCTCTGAAATGAGAGCCCATTTTCCTAAGTATCACTGTCAGCAAAGGTCAAAGCTACTGGAATTCTCCCCACTCACTGTTGGACCACATGGAGCAGGAGAGCACATCAGTTGCTTCATGGGCTCATGAAACAGTGATAAAGAATGATCCAGCCCCTGAAGTGGGGCTCAGGAATGCTGGGAAGGGACTTTTCACAATGGCTTCTAGCGACAGGGTGAGAGAGAATGAATTGAAGCTGGAAGAGGGGAGATTTAGACTGGAGATGAGGAAGAAGTCATTTATAGTGAGGGTGGGGAGTGTCGTAGTTTGGGCTGGGTGTCCTCTGCTACAGGGGTGCTTCCTGTGTCCAGAAGTCCAGCCCAGTGGGTGGACACAGGAAATTAGGTTATTTCCTACCATGATCCCTTGCACCACTATAAGTTTCGCGGCGGGGTCTGGCACTTCCTCTTTCCTTCCTCCTTGCCACTGGGTAATTGGGGTGGAGATCTCCCGGCCATGGGCCTGGTTAGGCCCAAGGCCACGGGGGGATGGGCAGTCTCAGATCTGGCCAGCTGAGACTAGCCTAGCAGTGGGGGGGGGGGGGAAGGAGGAGCCCTGGGGGTTTGGGTGCACCCCCAGGTGGGGATGGGATTTCTCTGGGTCTGTTTTTGGGTCTCTCTCTCTCGTCACTGTATTTTTAGTTTTTTTTTTTTTTTCCTGCACGCACTCACTGTTCTATTTAAACTTTCCATCACCTTTGCAATCCGTTTGTTTGAGTCATTATTTCTGCGCGTGGTGGGGAGGGGGTCTGCCCCAACCCATTACAGGGAGACACTGGAACAGGTTGCTCAGGGTGGTCATGGATGCTTCCTCCCTGGAGGTGTTCAAGGCCAGGCTGGATGAGACCTTGAGCAGCCTGGGCTGGTGGGAGGTGTCCCTGCCCATGGGGTTGGAACTGGATGATCTTGAAGGTCCCTTCCAACCCAAACCATTCAATGATTCTGCAATATTTAAGGTCCCTTCCCCTCTATCATGTTAGTATGAATCCATATCAAACATGATTGAATATCTCCTCCCTGGAAGTGTTCAAGGCCAGGTAGGATGAGACCTTGAGCAACCTGGGCTGATGGGAGGTGTCCCTGCTTTGCAGGGGGGTTGGAATTAGATGATCTTCAAGGTCTCTTCCAACCTAAACCATTGATTGAAACTATGAATATGGTGTTTATGAAGCCTTGAGACCTAGCAATGAGCTGCACAGAGCCAGCTGATCTGATTTCTCCTTGGGTTTTATTTCATCTCTGTGAAACTGCCCACAACAACCCTAACAGCCAAGCCCCAATGCTTCAAAATCAAGCAAGGCCAGAGTTGTTCATCTATGTATAACCCAAAGTAAACCAAATATACATGTAGTGCATATATGCAAAGTCAATTTATTCCATGTCTTAGAATTCCTTTCCACCTCCCTCCACAGGCTCCCAACATTCTCCTTGTCCATTGCTTAAAATCATAGAACCATAGAATCAACCAGGTTGGAAAAGACCTTCAAGAACATTGAGTCCAACCTATTAACTAATACCTAACACTTCCTGACAACTAAACCATGGCTCCAAGTGCCACATCCAAGCCTTTCTTGAACACCTTCAGGGATGGTGACTCCACCACCTCCCTGGGCAGCACATCCCAAAGGCCAATCTCTCCTGCTGGGAAGAACTTTCTCCTCACCTTGAGGCTAAACTTCCCCTGGCACAGCTGGAGACTGTGTCCTCTTGTTCTGGTGCTGGTTGCCTGGGAGAAGAGACCAACCTCCACCTGGCTACAACCTCCCTTCAGGGAGTTGGAGAGAGCAAGAAGGTCTCCCCTGAGCCTCCTCTTCTCCATGAAGTGGTCTGTGGGTAAGTCACAGCCCAGCAGCAATTGTGTAGCTAAAATTGTCTCTGATTGTGCAGAAGGCAGAAAATTTGTAATGAGTGAAACTGAACTGAGGGGAAAATGAAACTTTTCACAATGAAAGCCTTCAGCTTTGAACTAGAGCCTCTCTATTCCTCTGTCACCTGTGCCTGTACGAAGCTGAGGATGTCACTTGAGCTGGATGCCTTTCATGGGTGTTTTCCTGTTATGTCCTATTAGTTCTATTATGTCCTATTAGATCTAAGTTTCTGACTGAAGAGCTGGGGGCTGCTTTAGAGGTGCTGAGCACTCAGGGCTTCAGCACACACTGTGCTATAATAAGAGACAGAAAAATATGGTAAAAACCCAAGTCTGGTGCTCTGTGTCACAGAATCAGCCAGGTTGGAAAAGACCTCAGAGATCATCAAGTCCAACCTCTCACCTAATACCTAACACCTCCTGACAACTAAACCATGGCTCCAAGTGCCACATCCAAGCCTTTTTTAAACACCTCCAGGGATGGTGACTCCACCACCTCCCTGGGCAGCACACTCCAATGGCCAACCACTCTTTCTGGGAAGAACTTTCTCCTCACATCCAGCCTAAACTTCCCCTAGCACAGCTTGTGTCCAGTTCTGGGCCCCACAGTTTAAGAAAGATGTTGAGTTGCTGGAAGGTGTCCAGAGAAGGGCAACAAAGCTGGGGAGGGGTTTGGAGCACAAGCCCTATGAAGAGAGGCTGAGGGAGCTGGGGTTGCTTAGCCTGGAGAAGAGAAGTGTCTTGCACTAAGTCAAGCTTCTACTCCTGACCATGCTGTCTCTCTATGCCTCTAACTCTCTTTCTTTTGGGGGCAAAGGTAAATATCATGACCCCACATTAGACACTTGCTGAGAGGAAGAGCTAATGTCTGCAAAACTTTCAGGCCATCACCATGTAAAGCATTGCAGAAGTCTCAAAGGAAGTTTTTACAAAGCAGGACTTGTGTGCTTTATCCATTGCTCCAAATGAAGTGGTCTGTGGGTAAGTCACAGCCCAGCAGCAGTTGTGTGGATAAAAATGTCTTGGGTGATGCAGAAGGCAGAAAATTTGCAATGAATGAAACTGAACCGAGGGGAAAATAGAACTTTTCACAATGAAAGCCTTCAGCTTTGAACTAGAGCCTCTCTATTCCTCTGTCACCTGTGCCTGTACTAAGCTGAGGATGTCACTTGAGCTGGATGCCTTTCATGGGTGTTTTCCTGTTACGTCCTATTAGTTCTATTATGTCCTATTAGATCTAAGTTTCTGACTGAAGAGCTGGGGGCTGCTTTAGAGGTGCTGAGCACTCAGGGCTTCAGCACACACTGTGCTATAATAAGAGACAGAAAAAAAATGGTGAAAAAAAACAATCTGGTGCTCTGTTTCTTGCCACTAAGACAAGCTTCTACTCCTGACCATGCTGTCTCTCTATGCCTCTGTTTTTTTGGGGGGCAAGGGTAAATATCATGACCCCACATTAGACACTTGCTGAGAGGAAAAACTAATGTCTGGAAAACATTCAGAATACAGAATTAAGCAGGTTCAAGAGACCTTTGAGATCATCAAGTCCAACCTATCACCCAACACCATCTAATCAACTCAACCATGGCACCAGGTGCCTCATCCGGGCTCTTTTTAAACACCTCCAGGGATGGTGACTCCACCACCTCCCTGGGCAGCACATTCCAATGGTCAATCTCTCTTGCTGGGAAGAATTTCTTCCTCACCTCCAGCCTAAACCTCCCCTGGCGCTGCTTGAGGCTGTGTCCTCTTGTTCTGAGCCACCATAATGTAAAGCACCACAGAAATCTTCAGGGAAGTTTTCCAAAGCAGGATTTGTGTGCCTCTAACAAAGCCATAAACGACCCTGGGTCAGAATTTTCTGTTAATGAGAAAATGTGTCCTAGAGAAAACGTATCCCTAACAAAATATGTCCTCAATACAGTCAGTGAGCAAAATGCCAGGGTTCTTATGCACTGCAAGATGTTAGCTGCAGGAGAAGCAAATGAATTTAGCATTTTCTAAAGGTCTGCAAGCTTGAATCTGAAACCTTGGGAGTGTGCTTTTGCAATCACAGAAAGTTAAAGGTTGGAAGGGGCCTCCAGAGATCAGCCAGTCCAGCCCCCCTGCCAGAGCAGCATCACCCAGGGCAATCTGCACAGGAATGCATCCAGGTGGGGCTGGAAAGCCAACAGAGAAGGAAAATCCACAACCTCTCTGGGCAGCCTGCTCCAGGCCTCCAGCAGCCTCACTCTAAAGAAGTTTCTCCTCATGTTGAGCTGAAATCTTCAATGGTCAAGCTTGAACCTGGTGGTCCTTCTCTTATCACTGCACACCACCAAAAAGAGCTTGGCTCCCTCCCCTTGCCCCACAGCCCTCAGCTATTGATAGACATTGATCAAATCCCTCTCAGCCTTCTCCTCTCCAGACTCAACAACCCCAGGGCTCTCAGTCTCTCTTCAAGTGGGAGATGCTCAAGTCCCCAGATCATCCTCCTGGCTCTGCCTTGGAGTCTCTCCAGCAGGTCTCTGTCTCTCTTCAACTGGGGAGCCCCAAACTGGACACAGGATTGCAGCTGTGGTCTCAGCAGGGCAGACTAGAGGAGAACCTCCCCAGCCTTGCTGGTCACACTTTTCTTATGCCCCCCAGGATCCCACTGGCCCAATGAGTGTGTGCACATCAGTATTGCAATTTTGTTCTTATCTATTCATTAAAGGAATGTAGTAGGAACTTTGGAATAGAGTCTAGTTGGAGGCCACTATCTAGTGAGTAATAGGTTGGACTTGAGGATCTCTGAGGTCTTTTCCAACCTGGTTGATTCTGTGATATCTCAGGGATGAAGCATCCATCCTTGGAGACATTTAAAAGCTCTCTAGACATGGTTCTGGACAATTGGCTCTAGATGGCCCTGCTTCACAGGGGTGGGTTGAACAAAATGACTTCCAGACATCTCTGACAACCTTTGAATTATAGAATCATAGAATCAATAAGGCTAGAAAAGTCCTCAGAGATCATCAAGTCCAACCTATCATTCAACACCTCATGACTAACTAAACCATGGCTCCAAGTGCCTCAACCACAATCTTCTTGCTCTCTACAGCTACCTGAAGGGAGGTTGTAGCCAGGTGGGGCTTGATCTCTTCTCCCAGACAACCAGAACAAGAGGACACAGTCTCAAGCTGCATCAGGGGAGGTTCAGACTGGATGTTAGGAAGAAATTCTTCACAGAGAGAGTGATTGCCCATTGGAATGTGCTGCCTGGGGAGGTGGTGGAGTCACCATCACTGGAGGTGTTTAGGAGGAGACTTGATGGGGTGCTTGGTTGCATGGTTTAGTTGATTAGGTGGTGTTGGATGATAGGTTGGACTTGATCTAGAAGGTCTCATCCAACCTGGCTTATTCTATTCTATTCTATTCTATTCTATTCTATTCTATTCTATTCTATTCTATTCTATTCTATTCTATTCTGTTCCGTTCCGTCCCGTCCCGTCCCGTCCCATCCCATCCCATCCTATCCTATCCTATCCTATCCTATCCTATCCTATCCTATCCTATCCTATCCTATCCTATCCTATCCTATCCTATCCTATCCTATCCTATCCTATCCTATCCTACACCAACCCACCAACACCCAAGAGAGAAGGAAAAGTGTCAAAGAGTAGAGAGATGTGGTGGTAATAGAGAATCAGAAGCTGCCATGACAGCCTAAGTGCTGTGGAGGAGCACATAGATAGGACTAAGAACAAAAGGCTGTTCATGAAGACAGGAAGAGCAAAATATTTCACATCACATGCATTAAGAAAGGAAGAAAGAAAAAAAAACCGAGGTAAATTTAACTGAGCACTACCCAGTCAAAAATGTTACTGTTCCAAAAACACTATCCCCACTCCTTTCCATTCAGGAACATTCACACCAGCTGCAGCTCCTGCTCTAACAGGAGCACCACTTCCTCCTATTCTCCATCCAGCCTCAGCAATGATTGAATCACAGAATGGTCAGGGTTGGAAGGTACCTCAAGGATGAGACAGTTCCAAGCCCCCTGCCATGGGCAGGGACACCTCACACCACAGCAGGTTGCTCACAGCCACATCCAGCCTGGCCTTCAAAACCTCCAGGGGTGAGGCTTCCACCACCTCCCTGGACAACCTGTTCACGGTAAGAGGGAGAGGAGAGGAAGAGGGAGAGTGAGAGGGAGAGGGAGAGGGAGAGGGAGAGGAAAATAAACCAGGTTGGAAGAGACCTTTGGGATCATAGAGTCCAACCTATCAGTAATGTCTATCCTAAGCCTTCTCCTCTCCAGGCTGAACAAGTCCAGTTCTCTCAGCTAAACAGCTTCAGCTCAATTGCTCACACTTCCAAGCCGCTCTGCTTTTGCAGAAAACAAAATCAAATTAAGCAGATGATTTTTTCTTTCACCCTAAATAATACCAGAATTGCATTTGTAGAGAGAAACAGACAGTAAAGCATAACCTGTTCCTCACATCCAATCTCAATCTGCTCTGCTCTAGTTTGAAGCCATTGCCTTTTGTCCTGTAGGATTTTGCAAACAGTCTCTCTCTCTCCATCCTTCTTGTAGCCCTCTTCAGGTACTGGCAGGCTGCTCTGAGGTCTCCCTGGAGCCTTCTGTTCTCCAGGCTGAACACCTCCAGCTCCCTCAGCCTCTCCTCATAGCAAAGATGCTCCGACCCCCTGATCATTTTCATGGCTCTCCTCTGGAGCCTCTCCACCACCTCCATGTCCTTCCTATACTGAGGGCTCCAGACCTGCACACAGCACTCCAGGTGAGGTCTCACCAGAGCAGAGCAGTGTCAGAATCCCCTCTCTCGCTCTGCTGGCAATGCTACTTTGGATGCAGCACATGACTGGAGAGCTGCAATTGATGGCTACAGGCTCTTCAGGAGAGACAGGCAAGGGAGAAGGGGTGAAGGGGTGGCCCTTTACATCGGGAAGGCACTAGATGCCATTGAGCTGGAGATCAGGGACGATCAGGTTGAGTGCCTGTGGGTAAGAATTAGAGGGAAGGCCAACAGGGCTGACATCCTGGTTGGAGCCTGTTATAGACCACCCAACCAGGAGGAGGATGTTGATGAGTCATTCTATAGGCAGCTTAAGGCTGTCTCAAGATTGCCTGACCTTGTTCTCATGGGCGACTTCAACTTGCCTGATATCTGCTGGGATCTTAACATAGCAGAGAAGTGGCAATCTAGGAGGTTCTTAGAATGCATGGAGGACAGCTTCTTATCCCAGGTGCTGCGTGAGCCTACCAGGGGCAAGGCTATGCTTGACCTCCTCTTCACCAACAGGGAAGGGTTGGTGGATGATGTGGTGGTTGGAGGGTGTTTGGGGTCCAGTGACCACGAGATAATTGAATTCTCATTATTTGGTCAAGCCAAGAGGGGCGGCAAGAAGACCTCCACTCTGGACTTCCGGAGGGCAGACTTCAGGCTACTCAAGGAACTAATTCAGAGGGTTCCTTGGGATAAAGCCCTTAAAAACAAAGGGGTCCAGGAGAGCTGGTCCTACTTCAAGGAAGAATTGTTGAAGGCTCAGGGACAGGCTGTGCCAATGTGCCGGAAGATGAGCTGCCGGGGCAGACGGCCAGCCTGGATGGTTAAAGAACTTTTAATGGAACTAAGGGAAAAAAAGAGGGTGTATCACCTTTGGAAGAGAGGGGAGGCAACCCACAGAATGTTTAAGGATGTTGCTAGGTCTTGCAGGAAGAAAATTAGGGAGGCAAAAGCACATTTGGAGCTTAGTCTGGCCTCTGCTGTGAAGGACAACAAAAAGTCCTTCTATAAATACATTAATAGCAAGAGGAAGGGCAGAGACAACCTCCACTCCTTGGTGGATATGGAGGGGAACATTGTAACAAAGGATGAGGAAAAGGCAGAGATACTTAACACCTTCTTTGCCTCAATTTTTACTAGCAGGACAGAATGTCTTCCAGACAGCTGGCCTCCAGAGCTGGCAGAAGGAACCAGGGAGCAGCATAGTTTTCCACTGTTCCAAAATGGGGTAGTTGGTGATCTGCTCAGCCGCCTGGATCACCACAAGTCCATGGGACCAGATGGGATCCATCCTAGGTGTCGTAGGGTTGGAAGGGTAAGGCCCAAAAGCCTCCTCCCTACCCCCTGTAAAGTAAAGGGAAAGAAAATTGAAGGGAAAGGAAAAAAAAAACCTCACAGCTGAATTAGCAAAGCAGTGGAGCTGTATATTTACAAAGCAATGTAGGATATGCAGGGGAATATATACAAATTTACAATATGTGCAATATATACAAAGATATACAACAAAGTAGCACAGAAATGAGAGTTCCCCCCTCTGCTGAGGGGTTCCCCACCTCCGCTCTCCCCTGCTCTCCCCCTTTTCCCCAGAGCAGGTTAGAGGAGAGAGAGAGAAAGAGAAAAAAGGTTAGAAGCAGTTTTGTGTTAATTGGAAAGCAGTTAATACAGGCCTTTATCAGTTTTCAAGGCCAAAGCCTTGGCCGAAAGCCCAGGAGCTGCAAGCTGCTGCCCGAAGGAGAAGCGGAAGCAAGACTAAAGATAAAGTGCTGGAATGCCCAGTATACCCTCCTGCACTCCCAGTTCAGAAGGTGCTTCCTCCCACTTTACCAATGAAATTAGTTTAGATCCTTCTTTTAGTTTATCAACTTCCGTCCACCATATTCCCTTTCTTAAGGGGACAGCGTCAACCGGTCACACTAGGGTGCTGAGAGAGCTGGCAGAGGAGCTGGCCAAGCCGCTCTCCATCATTTTCCAGCAGTCCTGGCTCACTGGAGATGTCCCAGAGGACTGGAAGATGCCAATGTGGTGCCCATCCACAAGAAGGGCTGGTTGGATGAGCCAGGGAATTATAGGCCTGTCAGCCTGACCTTAGTGCCAGGCAAGATCATGGAACAGGTCATCCTGAGTGCAATCACACAGCACTTACAGGATGGCCAAGGGATCAGGCTCAGCCAGCATGGATTTAGGAAGGGCAGGTCCTGCCTGACCAACCTGATCTCCTTCTATGATCAGGTGACCCGCCTGGTGGACATGGGGAGGCCTGTGGATGCAGTCTACCTGGACTTCAGCAAGGCCTTTGACACCGCCCCCCATAGCAAACTCCTGGCCAAGCTGTCAGCCCCTGGCTTGGACAGCAGCTCTCTGAGCTGGGTTAGGAACTGGCTGGATGGCCGAGCCCAGAGAGTGGTGGTGAATGGTGCCACATCCAGCTGGCGGCCAGTCAGTAGTGGAGTCCCCCAGGGACCAGTGCTGGGCCCCATACTCTTTAACATCTTTATTGATGACCTGGATGAGGGCATTGAGTCTATCATCAGTAAATTTGCTGATGACAGCAAGCTGGGGACAGGACTTGATCTGCTGGAGGGTAGAGAGGCTTTGCAGAGAGACCTCGACAGGCTGGACAGATGGGCAGAGTCCAACGGCATGAGATTTAACGCATCCAAGTGCCGAGTTCTGCACATCGGCCACAACAACCCCATGCAGAACTACAGGCTGGGGTCAGAGTGGCTGGAGAGCAGCCAGGCAGAAAGGGACCTGGGGGTGCTGGTTGATGGTAGGATGAACATGAGCCTGCAGTGTGCCCAGGTGGCCAGGAGGGCCAATGGCATCCTGGCCTGCATTAAGAACAGCGTGGCCAGCAGGAGCAGGGAGGTCATTCTGCCCCTGTACACTGCACTGGTTAGGCCACACCTCAAGTACTGTGTCCAATTCTGGGCTCCTCAGTTTAGGAAGGAGGTTGACTTGCTGGAACGAGTCCAGAGAAGGGCAACGAAGTTGGTGAGGGGTTTGGAACACAGCCCTGTGAGGAGAGGCTGAGGGAGCTGGGGCTGCTTAGCCTGGAGAGGAGGAGACTCAGGGGTGACCTTATTGCTCTCTACAACTACCTGAAGGGGGGTTGTAAACAGGCAGAGGTTGGTCTCTTCTCCCAGGCAGCCAGTACCAGAACAAGAGGACACAGTCTCAGGCTGTGCCAGGGGAAGTTCAGGCTGGAGATCAGGAGGAAGTTTTACACAGAGAGAGTGATTGCCCATTGGAATGGGCTGCCCGGGGAGGTGGTGGAGTCGCCATCACTGGAGGTGTTCAGGAGGAGACTTGACAGGGTGCTTGGTTACATGGGTTAGTTGATTAGGTGGTGTTGGGTGATAGGTTGGACGTGATGATCTTGAAGGTCTCTTCCAACCTGGTTTATTCTATTCTATTCTATTGCCTTCTGTGCTGCAAGCTCACACTGCCTGCTTCTGTCCAGCTTCTCATCCACCAGCACCCCCAAGTCCTTTTCCTCAGGGCTGCTTTCTACCACCTCATCCCCCAGTCTGTACTGATAGTGAGGATTGCTGTGGCCCAGGTTCAGGACCCTGCACTTGCTGTTGTTGAACCTCATGAGATTCACCTGGGCACCACCTCGCCAGCTTGCCCAGGTCCCTCTGGATGCCATCCTGTCCCTCTGGTGTATGGACAGCACCACACAGCTTGGTGTCATCTGCACACTTGCTGCTGGTGCATCCAATATCACTGTGTCATTAACACAAATATTAATGAGCACAGGTCCCAGTATGGACCCCTGAGGGACACCACTGCCACTGCTCTCCGAGCCATTGCTCACCATTCTCTGGTTGTAACCATCCAGCCAATTCCTTCTCCACTGAACAGTGCACCCAGCAAACCCATTTCAAAGTGTATATAACATTGCAGCTCTGCAGCATTTGGATTCAGAGACATTTAGGGATATTTTAAGCTCCTTATTCATTGAAGTGTTCATATGCAATTAGCAGGATTGCACACTGACTCACTTTGCAGCTCTAACAGATAATGAGAAGTGCTACTCTGGTGCTACCTTCTTATTTATCAGGAGATAGATCTTAAAGTTAGGATGGCAGAAGTGAAATAAAGAAAGAACTTGATTTGGTTTTATGCTCTTTCTGCTCTGAGTCAAGCTTCCAACATGCAAAGCAGCACACTTGAGAAGATGTTATTGTTTCAATGAACCTTCCTCACAGGGATTGGCATTAGCAGGGAGCAAGCCAGATGAAGAAAAACATGAGACACTCACAAAAAAACCCTCCCCAGCCCCAACACATCCTAAATGATATGACTAGGGGGAATGGAGCAAAACTAGAAGTGAGTAGATTGAGACTGGATGTTAGGAAGAAGTTGTTCCCCATGAGGGTGGTGAGAGCCTGACATGGGTTGTCCAGGGAGGTGGTGGAAGCCTCCTGCCTGGAGGTGTTTGCAGCCAGGCTGGATGTGGCTGTGAGCAACCTGCTGTGGTGTGAGGTGCCCCTGCCCATGGCAGGGGGGTTGGAACTTGAATGATCTTTGAGGTCCCTTCCAACCCTGACAGCTCTGTGATTCTATAAAAAAAGATAAAATAAGTAGGGGAAAAGTAGAATTTATCACTAAGCTGTGAATGCTGAAAGGTGATGCCTGGAACATCACCCACTAATAACGAGTTTGCTACAGGGAGAAGCAAAATAGGAGTTGTAAGAAGCTGATGAGAAAAGGAAGTTCCTTTTGTAGCTGTTTTACACCAGCTTGTCAGCTTTCAAGGCTGGTCAGCCTAACAGCAATTACACATGGCAAGCTGTAGAGATAATCAGCTCTGCTCCACCTCCATCATTAACATCCTGAGTGAGTTTTGGCCAATATCCACACTGGGCTGTGTTCATCACTAGGACAGAGATATTAATTACCAAAAGGAATGGATTTCATCTTCAATTTGCACATTGCTCACACAAAAGCTTCCAGTTTCCTTGCCTCTCTTCTGCATAATTAATCATTGGATTCCTCAGCTGACAGTTAGGTTCTTGTCCACTGAAACTCATGCAATGCTGGCTAATTTCATCTCAAAACATGCATGATAGTCTGTCTGGTTGGTTGTTTTTTTTTGCCCCTCTAATTGGGTGAGTCTGGGTTTTTAACCAATTCAACTTCTGTTACCAGCCACAGGTTTCCACAAATCCCTAATTGCTTGCCACAAAACATTCACACAATCACTGAAACATTCAGCTTGGAGCAGAGCCTCAGCATCCCCAAGGCCAACCCAGAACCCTACTCTGCAAGGCTCACCCCTAAACCATATAGGACACTTTCAGGTATGAACAGAGCCTCAGGATCACCAAGTCCAACCCAGAAGCCTACTCTGTAAGGCTCAGCCCTAAACCACAGCCCCAAGCAACACGGCCAGGCTTGGGGACTCCACCACCTCCCTGGGCAGCACATTCCAAGCCCTGACCACTCTGCATGGGGAAAAAATTCTTCTTACTGTCCAGTCCAAACCTCCCCAGTGGCAGCTTGAGGCCATTCCCTCTTGTTCTGTCACCGATGGCCTGTGAGCAGAGACCAGCAGCAACCTCTTCACAGCCTCCTTGCAGGTAGTTGTAGAGAGCAATGAGGCCTCCTCTCAGCCTCCTCTTTTCCAAAGTATCCATCCCCAGCTCCCTCAGTTGCTCCTCACAATGCCAGAAGTGGTCTCTTCACCCAGGCACCCAGCACCAGAACAAGAGGACACAGTCCCAAGCTGTGCCAGGGGAAGCTTAGGCTGGAGTAAGGAGAAAGTTCTTCCCATCAAGTGAGATTGGCCATTGGAATGTGCTGCCCAGGGAGGTGGTGGACTCCTTGTCCCTGGAGGTGTGCAAAAATAATTGGATGTGACACTTGGAGCCATGGTTTGGTTGTCAGGAGGTGTTAGGGATTAGGTCATGGGTTAGACTTGATGATCTCTGAGGTCTTGGTTGGTTCTATGATTCTATGAAATTCTAGTAACCTCTGCTTTTAACTACAGCCACTGTCAGAACCAGACCCTCTAGTTACACATTCCACCCCTGGGAGGCTTGGCTGAGACACCTGAAGGCTGTGCAGCCATTCAGCAGGGCTTGGACAGACTGAGAGCTGGGCAGAGAAGAACCTAATGAGGTTCAAGAAGGATAAGTGCAGAGTCCTGCACCTGGGAAGGAAGAACAAACTGCAGCAGTAGAGATTGGGAGGTGATCTGCTGGAGAGCAGCCCTGTAGAGAAGGACCTCAGAGTCCTGGTAGACAAGAAGTTCACCCTCATGGGAACAAATTTCTTCCTAACATCCAATCTGAATCTCCCCATTTCTAGTTTATTTTCCATTCCCCCTGGTCCTGTCATTGCCTGATACTTTAAAGTCCCTCACCTGCCCCATTTCCCCCTGTTTCCCCTCCTGGGCCCCTCAGTTTAAGAAGGACATCAAAACACTTGAACGTGTCCAGAGAAGGGCAACAAGGCTGGGGAGAGGCCTTGAGCACAAGCCCTATGAGGAGAGGCTGAGGGAGCTGGGATTGTTTAGCCTGGAGAAGAGGAGGCTCAGGGGTGACCTTATTGCCCTCTACAACTACCTGAGAGGTGGTTGTAGCCAGGAAGGGGTTGGCCTCTTCTCCCAGGCAACCAGCACCAGAACAAGGGGACACAGTCTCAAGCTGCGCCAGGGGAGGTTCAGACTCGAGGTGAGGAGGAAGTTCTTCACCGAGCGAGTCATTCGGCATTGGAACGGGTTGCCCAGGGAGGTGGTGGAGTCATCGACCCTGGAGGCGTTCAAGAGGAGATTGGACGTGGCACTTGGTGCCATGGTCTAGTCATGGGGTCTGTGTTGATAGGTTGGACTCGATGATCCCCGAGGTCCTTTCCAACCTAAGTGATACTGTGATACTGTGAAAACCCAGAGCACCTAGGCTCTGTTGCAGTCTCCTCCCACCCCAGCTGTGGTCACTTTGCCCTCCCCACCCACTCCCCTATTTAATCCCACTCAGGAGAGGCAGCAGCCCTAAACTGAGCCCATCTGGGCTGAGGATCCTCCTCTCATCCCTGGTGAGTGCCCATGGTGCACACTGGGTGTTGGTGGTGGTGATAACAAAGGCTGGGGGGCCTGCTGGCCCCCCGGCTGTTAGGGCCAATGTTGCTGACTACTCCAATCTCCTTCCTGGGTGCTTGGTGGGCCTCCTCACTGGGGCTAGGCTCCTCTGGGTGGTGTCTTGGCTGGTTGAGGGTCTTGTCCCCTGCTCTAGGATGGCTGCAGGAATGGGGGTGGTGGAGCAAGAGCTGTTGAGGCAGGGGAGAAAGGGACTAGAGACTCCTTTGAGAAGATGAAGGGGGTGGGAGGGAGTGGAGCAAGAGCTACAGTGGGAAGATGAAGGTAGGGGAGCAAGAGCTGCTTTGGGAAGTCATAGAATCAACCAGGCTGGAAAAGACCTCAGCCTAACCTGATCAAGCCTAACCTATTACCTAACATCTCCTGACAACTAAGCCATGGCTCCAAGTGCCACATCCAAGCCTGTCTTGAATACCTCTAGGGATGGTGACTCCAACACCTCCCTGGGCAGCACATTCCAGTGGCCAATTATGCTTTCTGTGGAGTCTCCATCTCTGGAGACATTCAAAACCCACCTGGATGTGTTCCTATGGGATGTTCTCTAGGTGACCCTGCCTTGGCAGCGTGGTTGGATTCGATCTCCAGAGGTCTTTGCCAGCCCTTTCCATTCTGTGATGCTGGATTATTTGATAAGGGCACTCTCACCTTCATTTCAACCTCTTTACTAAGAGGCTCCCAGAGGCCTGGAGCAGGCTGCCCAGAGAGATTGTGGAGTCTCCTTGTCTGGAGCCTTTGCAGCCCTGTCTGGATGTGTTCCTGTGTGACCTGTGCTGGGTTCTGTGCTCCTGCTCTGGCAGGGGGGTTGGACTGGAAGCTCTTCAGAGGTCCCTTCCAACCCTTAACATCCTGTGAGACTGTGAACATCAAAAAGACATAATTAGGATTAAAGTAAACCTTTCAGGTGAGTGACAAGGTGGAAGGCAAAATAAAGTTTCCAAATAAGCTCTGTTTTGGCTTTTAACCACCCAAAACACAGCCAGCTGCATGCAACAATTTGCCTTAAACTGTGCAGAGGAGATTTGTCATAACTTTTTTTTCCCCCCAAGGTTTCTCTCTCCTCATTTCAAGTAATTTAGTTATAGATTCACTCCTCCTGTTTGGTGCAGTGTAGTATTTTGTCACTTTGCAGAACACAACACAACGTTAGCTCAAGCCCTCACAGGTTTCATTTCATAGAATTGTTAACTGGTTTAGGCCATGCCTCTAAAGTTTTCTTGCAGATTTCAAGCAGAAATGTAGAAGAATGTTTAGAATTAGCTTTGGTTTTCCTTTTTATACCCAGTAGTGATTTTAGTGACAATTTCACTGAACAGAATTAATCAGGTTGGAAAAGACCTTTGAGATTGAGTCCAACTCAGCACCATCTAATCAACTCAACCATGGCACCAAGTGCCTCATCCAGGCTCTTCTTGAACACCTCCAGGGATGGGGACTCCACCACCTCTCTGGGCAGCACATTCCAATGGCCAATCTCTCCTGCTGGGAAGAATTTCTTCCTCACCTTCAGCCTAAATGTCCCCTGGCACAGCTTGAGACTGTGTCCTCTTGTTCGGTCACAGGTTGCCTGGGAGAAGAGCCCAACCCCCACCTGGCTACAACCTCCCTTCAGGGAGTTGGAGAGAGCAAGAAGGTCTCCCCTGAGCCTCCTCTTCTCCAGGCTAAGCAACCCCAGCTCCCTCAGCCTCTTCTCACAGGGCTGTGCTCCAGACCCCTCCCCAACTTTGTTGCCCTTCTCTGGACACCTTCCAGCATCTCAACATCTTTCCTAACCTGAGGAGCCTTGAACTGGACACAGGACTCAAGGTGTGGCCTAACCAATGCTGAGCACAGGGCAGAATGACCTCCCTGCTCCTGCTGGCCACACTGTTCCTGATGAAGGCCAGGATGCCATTGGCCTTCTTGGCCACCTGGGCACACTGCAGGCTCATCTTCAGCTGCTGTCCACCACTACCCCCAGGTTCTTTACTGCCTGGCCACTCTCCAGCCACTCTTCCCTCAACCTGTAGCTCTGCCTGGGGTTGTTGTGGCCAATGTGTGGAACCTGGCACTTGGATGTGTTCAATCTCCCGCCCTTGGACTCTGCCCAGCCTGGAGCAATAGCTGTTACAAGATTGGCTGCATCAAAACATTGTGGGGGGCTTCTCTTCTGTGTTCATTGCCTGCTCTGAAGGGAGATTATTTTGCTTCTGCTTGGCCTTGGCTGCATTGTTTTGGTGAAGTCTAACTGCTACTTTTTCTCTGCTCCTTTCACCCTTTGGGACAGGGGGTGGGGGGCAGAGGGACAGCTTCCCTGGTCTTGACTGGGGGGGGAGGTTCTCATCTTGTTTAATTGTAAATATCTGTAAAATATTGTAAATCCTTTGTATTTTGTACATATTGCATTGGAGAGTGTAATTTTATCTGTAAATACAGCTTCCATTTGCTTCCAGCTGAGTTTGTCTGGCAAAATTGATGTTGGGGCAGGGGGAGGGAATTCAACCCACCCCAAAGATTAACTAAAGTTTCCAATGAAGCTCTAGTTTGGTTTTTAATCACACAACACACAGCTAGCTGCATCTAACTATTTGTCTCAAACTGTTCAGAGGAGATTTGTCATATTTTTTTCAAGGTTTCTCTCTCCTCTTTTCATTTAGGTACATGTGTACTCATCCTGTTTGGTGCAGTGTCTTGTTTTGCCAAGGGAGAGAAGAAAACACAATATTTGCTTGAGCCCTTATGAAGGTTTCAGTTCATACAATCACAGAATTGTCAGGGTGGGAAAGGACCTCAAGGATCAGGCAGGGACACCTCACACCACAGCAGGTTGCTCACAGCCACATCCAGCCTGGCTGCAAACACCTCCAGGGGTGAGGCTTCCACCACCTCCCTGGGCAACCTGTGCCAGGCTCTCACCACCCTCATGGGCAACAACTTCCTAACATTCAGTCTCCCCATTTCTAGTTTTGCTTCATTTCCCCCCAGTCCTATCCCTCCCTGACACCCTCAAAAGTCCCTCCCCAGCTTTCTTGTAGTCCCCTTCAGATCCTGGAAGGCCACCATTAAGTTTCCTCAGAGCCTTCTCTTCTCTGGACTCAACAGCCCTAACTCTCTCAGTCTGTCCTGATAGGAGAGGTGCTCCAGCTCTCATGATACATTAGAAACAAACCAAAACCACTCTGTGCACACAGTGTGATAGTTTTCTACATGCACAGATGAAGTTTCATGTAGAGAACTGTTCTCTTATTGTGCATCTAACCAAACCTCCTTGTTAATGCCAGCAGGTTTTGGAATGGAGGCAGGAGAAGCTCTATGAAATGCATGTCAGGGGATGAGAGAGCTATGGAGGCTGGAAGAGAGCTTTGAGATCACTAAGTCCAACTGTTCACCTAGAGCTCACAGTCCCGTCACTACCACTGAGCCACATCCCTCAGCACCACATCCTTGGGTCATCTAAATCCCTCTAGGCATGGTGATTCCATTACCTCCCTGAGCATCCTGTTTCAGTGCCTAAGAACCCTTTCTGTGAAGAGACTTTTCCTAGCATCCAACTCATTAACACATGGACATTGAGCAGGCAGTGTGAGCTTGCAGCACAGAAGGCCAATCACATCCTGGGTTGCATTAAAAGATGTGTTGCCAGCACATCCAGAGAGGTGATTTTGCCACTTTGCTCTGCTCTTTTGAGACCATCCCTGGAGTACTGTGTACAGGTCTGGGGCCCTCAATATAGGATGGACCTGATGGAGAGGGGCCAGAGTGGAAACATGAAAATGCTCAGGAGTTGGAGCATCTCTGCTGTGAGGACAGGCTGAGGGAGCTGGGGGCGCTCAGCCTGGAGAAGAGAAGGCTCCAGGGAGACCTAATAGCAGCTGTCCAGTAACCGAAGGGAGCTACAAGAAGGATGGAGAGAGACTCTTTACAAAGGGCTAGGGTGACTGGACAAGAGGCAATGGCTTCAAACTTGAAAAGAGCAGATCTAGATGGATATCAGGAAGAAGTTCCTTACTATGAGGGTGGTAGAACACTGGAACAGGTTGCCCAGGGAGGTGTTTGTGGCTGCATCTGTGGATATATTCAAGGTGAGGCTGGACAGGGCTCTGGGCAACCTGATCTAGCTGAGGATGTCGCTGCTGAGTGCAGGGGGGGTTGGACTGGGTGAGCTTTGGAGGTCCCTTCCAGCCTGGACCAGTCTATGATTCTATGAACACAAACACAGACCTGTACGGATTAAAGATACACTGGGTTTATCCCAAAAAATGATCACAGTATATAAGAAGATAGAAGAGACCTCCAGAAATCATCCAGTCCAACCCCCCTTGCCCAAGCAGCATCACCCAGGGGAGTCTGCACAGGAACGCATCCAGTTGGGGTTGGAAAGACTCCAGAGGAGATGCCACAACCTCCCTGGGCAGCCTGCTCCAGGGCTCTGTCATCATCACTGTAAAGAAGTTTCTCCTCACGTTGAGCTGAAACCTTCTCTGTTCAAGTTTGTATCCATTGGTCCTTGTCTTATTGCTGTGCACCACTGAAAAGAGCTTGGCCCCCTCCACTTGCCCCCACCCCTCAGCTATTGATAGACATTGATCAGATCCCCTCTCAACCTTCTCAAGTCTAAACAGCCCCAGAGATCTCAGTCTCTCTTCCTAGGGGAGATGCTCAAGGTGGTGAATACTGAATCATTCTTATCCCAGGAAACAAGGAATCTTATCCCATGCATCAAAGCTGCAGGGGAGAGTGAGGCACCCAGCAGCCAATGGCCCCTGGAGCATGTACCTCTGGTTGAGCCACAAGAGATTCAGTCTGAAAGATCTCCTGGGGTTCTGACATTTGGATCATCTCTCCTGAACGAGCATTTCCTTGTCTGTAATGAAGGGTGAGTGCACACCAAATCTTTAGGATAATTTAGCTTAAAAAGTCAACCAAGAGGAAGGAGAATAAGAAGAAAGAAGTGCACTGGAAATTAGCCTCCTACCAACTTCCACCAGCTCAGGAAAGCATTTCTGTAAAGAAAAAATCACAGAATCAATCACAGTATCACAGTATCACTAAGGTTGGAAGAGACCTCAAAGATCATCAAGTCCAACCTGTCACCACAGACCTCATGACTAGACCATGGCACCAAGTGCCACGTCCAATCCCCTCTTGAACACCTCCAGGGGTGGGGACTCCACCACCTCTCTGGGCAGCACATCCCAATGGCCAATCTCTCTTGCTGGGAAGAATTTCTTCCTCACCTCCAGCCTAATCCTCCCCTGGCACAGCTCTAGACTGTGTCCTCTTGTTCTGGTGCTGGTTGCCTGGGAGAAGAGACCAACCCCCACCTGGCTACAACCTCCCTTCAGGTAGTTGTAGAGAGCAATGAGGTCTCCCCTGAGCCTCCTCTTCTCCAGGCTAAGCAACCCCAGCTCCCTCAGCCTCTCCTCATAAGGCCTGTGTTCAAGGCCTCTCCCCAGCCTTGTTGCCCTTCTCTGGACACGCTCAAGTGTTTTGATGTCCTTCTTAAACTGTGGTTCCCAGAACTGGGCACAGGACTCAAGGTGTGGCCTAACCAGTGCTGAGCACAGGGGCACAATGACCTCCCTGCTCCTGCTGGCCACGCTATTCCTTATGCAGGCTGGATGCCATTGGCCCTCTTGGCCACCTGGGCACACTGATGGTTCATGTTCAGGCAACTGTCAATCAGCACCCCCAGGTCCCTCTCTGTTTGGCAGCTCTCAGCCACTCCGACCCCAGCCTGTAGCTCTGCATGGGGTTACCGTAGCCGAAGTGCAGCACTCGGCTCTTGGACTTGTTGAATGTCATCCCATTGGACTCTGCCCAGATGTCCAGTCGGTTGAGGTCCCTCTGCAGAGCCCTTCTGCCCTCTAACTGGCCAACATCTGCTCCTAACTTGGCGTCACCTGCAAATTTGCTGATGAATGACTCAACCCCCTCCTCTAGATCATCAATGAAGATATTAAAGAAGATGGGGTCCAGCAGTGATCCCTGGGGGACACCACTGGTCCCTGGCTGTGGCACCATTTGCCACCACTCTCTGGGCTAGGCCCTCCAGCCAGTTCCTAAGACCTCAGAGATCATCAAGTCCAACCTGTCACCCAACACCTCCTGACTGACTAAACCATGGCTCCAAGTGCCACCTCCAATCCCTTTCTGAGCACCAAAAATATCTATTTTTAGAACAAGAAAAATAGATTTCAATTACTTTGGGAGGGTTGTTCCTGTGTGCTTGAGCCTCATCAAGAGAATCTATTTTCTCCTCTTTGTGGCAGTGCAGCCTCCAGAAGGTTTTAAGTTTATTGACTTTCTGATAGCAACTTCTCCCACTACTCATCTATCATCCTTAGCCCTTGAACATCTTAGCTTTTTGTTTGGTTGGGTTGTTTTCCCCTCCTTTTTATTCAGCTCTGGGGTTAAGTTTCAAACAGAATGGATGACCAAAAGGAAGGACTCTATCCCCCCCCTTGACAGCTGCACAGCTTTACTTAAGGAGCATTAGCAAATCCAGACATCTTGAATATTTATCTCAGTCTGCTTCAGGAGCCTGAGCCATTAGTTAGGAAAAGCCTTAATGCTGTTAGAGCAGAGGGGAAGCAGGGAGGCAGCACCTGCATCATTTGTCAATTTGGGCTCCTCATTTCAAAGAACACTCACTCCAGAAAGAAACAGGGCACTTTGTCTGGAAAATCAAATGCATTTGCAACCCCCCTTTGACAGGAGGCATTATTAGGGTAGATATACAGTGAAATAAATCAATAGATAAATAATCAATGATTTGGCTGCCCAGAAGACACCTTATTGCTCTCTACAACTACTCCCTCAGCCTCTCCTCACAGGGCTGTGCTCCAGACCCCTCCCCAGCCTCCTTCCCCTTCTCTGGACACCTTCAAGTCTCTCAATGTCCTTCTTAAATTGAGGAGCCCAGAACTGGACACAGGACTCAAGGTGTGGCCTAAGCAGTGCTGAGCACAGGGCAGAATGACTTCCCTGCTCCTGCTGGCCACAGTATTCCTGATGCAGACCAGGATGCCCTTGGCTTTCTTGGCCACCTGGGCACACTGCTGGCTCAAAAAAGATGTTCAAAAAAGACTTGGATTTGACCCTTGGAGCCATGGTTTAGTTGTCAGGAGGTGTTAGGTATTAGGTCATAGGTTGGACTTGATGATCTCTGAGGTCTTTTCCAACCTGGCTGATTCTATGACTTGTTGTTCATTTTGGTCATAGTCTTAAGATGTCTCTGAATGTCATACCCCCAGTTAAAGATCTACCACGGGAAAATATGATCACAGGATGTTAAGGGTTGAAAGGGACTTCTGGAGATCTTCCAGTGCCAACCCCCTGCCAGAGTAGGAGCAGAGAACCCAGCACAGGGCACACAGAACACATCCAGACAGGGCTGCAAAGGCTCCACACAAGGAGACTCCACAACCTCTCTGGGCAGCCTGCTCCAGGATTCTGGGAGCCTCCCAGGGCAGAAGTTCCTCCTCCTACTGAGCTGGAACCTCCTGGGCTGCACTTTCCATCCATTGCCTCTTGTCCTATCCCAGGGTGCAGCTGATCAGAGCCTGTCCCTGTCCCTTCCTTCCTGAACCCCAGCCCTCAGCTACTGATAGCCATTGATCAGATCCCTCTCAGCCTTCTCCTCTCCAGACTGAACAGCCCCAGGGCTCTCAGCCATTTCTCATCAGGCAGTGTTCCAGTCCCTTCAGCATCCTTGTAGCCCTTCCCTGGACTCTCTCAAGTAGGTCCCTGTTAGAAGTGCACTTCTAAGTTCAGTCTCTTGTAATGGGAAACATTGGCAGTGAACTTAAGCTGCTGTGGAAAAATCAAAAGATGAGCTGAAGAAAATGGAGTCAAAAGTTCATGAGGAACCTCAAATGTATGAGGAAAACAAACTAGGAAGAAGAAGCTCAAGCTCTCTCCTGCAGGGCTGCTATGCTTTTGGGTTTCTTGAAATGTCACTGATCTTGAGACCAGTAGTGCATTTATTATTCTTTCATTATCTTCCACCAAAATAAACTTACTGATGTACGATCTCTCACATCTATTTCCTGCTGCTCCTTCAGTGTGTGGGTTTATTGGGGTTTTTTTTTTGCATCTACAAACAAGAGAAGGATTTTGGAGTGCCTCAAAAGCCTCAGCACTGCTTCACATTGTTCCCAAGCCCTGAGTTAGGCAGAAAACTGCTGCACCACCTTCAATGCAGAGCAGCACAGTTAACGTTGAGAAACCCCTTTGAAGGAGCTGTCCATCAACCCTGGGTTGCTAAGTCTTTTTCTTTGAGTCTCTTGTTGCCAGATTGGGATAAAAATGGAGGTGACATCCAGCTACTTAGATAGCTGGCTGAGACTAACAGAAAGCCTAACAAGGCCAAGAGTCAAAGCAGGACAAGAAGTGAAAATATCATTTCCCAGTAGGTCTATTTACTCCCTGACAACTGAGGAGCTTAGGTTTGGTTGGTATCAGCTTCCCATGCTGAGATATTTTCCTTTTCTCCTTACTTGGAGCAAAGTAGCGTGGCTCTGAGAAGCCCAAGTGTTTCCAGTTTGAAAGGAGAAGAAGGAAGGAAGCAAAGCTGCCAGTAGTAGGCTGCTTTCTATCCCCTCCTCCCCCAGCCTGTATTGATACTGAGGATTGTTCCAGCCCAGGTGCAGGACCCTGCACTTGTTCCTGTTGAACCTCATGAGGTTCACCTGGGCACCACCTCTCCCTCTGCACTTCAAGCCATTGGGCACCACCCTCTGGATGAAGCCAGCCAGCCAGTTCCTTATCCACTGAACAGTCCACCGAGCAAATCCATACCTTTGCAACTTGCTGATACCATCAGTTTGAGGATAGAATCACAGAATCAACCAGGTTGGAAAAGACCTCAGAGATCATCAAATCCAAACTATGGCCTAATACCTAACAACTAAACCATGGCTCCAAGGGCCACATCCAAGCCTTTCTTGAACACCTTCAGGGATGGTGACTCTACCACCTGCCTGGGCAGCACATTCCAATGGCCAATTACTCTTTCTGGGAACAACTTTCTCCTCACCTCCAGCCTAAACGTCCCCTGGCACAGCTTGAGGCTGTGTCCTCTTGTTCTGATGCTGCTTGCCTGGGAGAAGAGACTAACCCCCACCTATTTTGGGTTCTTTGGGCTGTGCAACTAAGTGAATTTCCAGAAGAAGAGCTGGAGTCTATCACCTTCTTTGTCTAGGTTAGCCATGCCCTGCAGGAAACTCTCACTGTTAGCAGTGCTTATCCAGCCACACTTTGAACCAAATGAAACCTTCAGCAGTCAGTAAAAAGAAGAAATAAGGCAGGTAAAATGGTTTAATGCTCTCTTCCCAACAGCAGCTGCAAGTGACACTGCTTTCAAACCACAAGCTGCCTTTTGAAGTAATAACCTCCCTCCTCCAATAATCACCAGTGAAATTTGTTGGTAAGAGCAGCCTGAATTATACAGATGGATTACAGCTTTGAATTCCTGCACAGCACAAAGGTGGACTGCGAATTGCCATCAGGCAAACAAAATGTGCAGCTGGACCTCCTGTGTGGGAGCTGTGTGGATTGTAATAGCTGTGGTGCTGCAATATGCAGGTTGCAAAGTCTTAGTGAGCTTCAGGAGCAGCTAGCCATGGAAAGCTAGACTTCTTAATGATAATGATGATAATAATAATAATAATAATAATAATAATAATAATAATAATAATAATAACAACAACAACAACAACAACAACAACAACAATAGTAGTAGTAGTAGTAGTAAAGCCAAAAATTGGTGGTGGTGGTCATGGCTGTTAATTCATCCTATGGCTTCAGATATAGCGTCCCCACTGACAAAGCCCTTTCCATGCAAATGTTCTGTTTAAGCACTTCTTTCCAAACTAAGATTGACTTCTGGAAGATCTATGAGAAGCTCAGCAGGAGCCAGCAGTGAGCACTTGCAGCCCAGAGAGCCAAGCAGAGCCTGGGCTGCAGCAAGAGAAGTGTGGCCAGCAGGGCCAGGGAGGGGATTCTGCCCCTCTGCTCCACTCTGCTGAGACCACAGCTGCAGCTCTGGGTCCAGTTCTAGAGCCTCTGTTCCAGGAAGGATCTGGAGGTGCTGGAAGGTGTCCAGAGAAGGGCCAGGAGGGGGAGCAGAGGGCTGGAGCTGCTCTGCTGTGAGGACAGACTGAGGGAGTTGGGGTTGTGCAGGCTGGAGAGGAGAAGGCTCCCAGAAGACCTTCATGTGGCCTTCCAGGATCTGAAGAGGGTTCCAAGAAAGCTGGGAAGGACCTTATAGGTTGTCTGGGAGGGATAGGACCAGTGGGAAATGGAGCAAAGCTAGAAGTGGGTAGATAGAGATTGGCTGTTAGGAAGAAGTTGTTGCCCATGAGGGTGGTGAGAGCCTGGCACAGGCTGCCCAGGGAGGTGGTGGAAGCCTCCTGCCTGGAGGTGTTTGCAGCCAGGCTGGATGTGGCTGTGAGCAACCTGCTGTGGTGTGAGGTGTCCCTGCCCATGGCAGGGGGTTGGAACTGTCTCATCCTTGAGGTACCTTCCAACCCTGACAATTCTATGATTCTATTTTGTTTAGCCTCCAATGCCCAATAGAAATCAGCTTTTACTTCACAATGTATCTCCCACTTTTGAAGGGAGGGAAGAGCCAGCCCACAGAGAAACATATGGAAAACAAGGAGACTAAACTATACAGATTTGATGATCTCCACAGTATTTAGCTCATGAAACACCACTCACAATTCAAATGCTGTGGAATTTGCAAAGGTAATCAAATTAGCAAGATAGGAATTAATCAGGCTCTGGGAATGAGAGCCCCAAAATTTCCTGAGGATAAGCCAGGTGAGATTTCACTTCATCGAATGTCACAGTGACATTGCCAATATTGGTCTTGCTGCCCAAAGACATTTCTGAATGGTAGTTTTGAAAGGAGAAGTTCAGAGGTCAAACATTTGAAAGTATGTGGAGAAGGAGCTGGGAGTGCTGGGGGGCAGCAAGGTCTGCATGGGACAGCAATGTGCCCTGGGGGCCAAGAAGGCCAAGGGGGTTCTGGGGGGCTTGCAGAGGAGTGTGGGAAGCAGAGCCAGGGAGGTTCTCCTTCCCCTCTGCTCTGCCCTGCTCAGACCTCACCTGGAATATTGCATCCAGCTCTGGGCTGCCCAGCTCAGGAGGGACAGGGATCTGCCGGAAAGAGTCCAAGGGAGGGCTCCAAGGATGCTGAAGGGACTGCAGCACTGCCTGGTGAGGAGAGGCTGAGAGCCCTGGGGGTGTTCAGTCTGGAGAAGACTGAGAGGGGATCTGATCAATGTCTATCAATATCTGAGGGATGGGGGTCAAGAGGGAGGAGACAGGCTCTCCTCACTTACGCCCTGTGATAGGAGAAAGGGCAATGGTTGGAAACTCCAGCACAGGAGGTTCCACCTCAACACAAGAAGGAATTTCATGTTACTGGAACAGGCTCCTGAGAGAGGTTGTGGAGTCTCCCTCTACTGGGGACTTTCAAGGCCCATCTGGATGTGTTCCTGTGTGCCCTGTGCTGGATTCTATGCTCCTGCTCTGGCAAGGGGGTTGGACTGAAAGATCTCCAGGGGTCCCTTCCATCCCCAACATCCTGTCATCCTGTGAAAGGGAATTACTTGAACACTGAGGGAACTTATGGACAGCAGGTTCTAACGGCCATGAATTATTCTGGTGCCGTTTTACTTGTGGAGAGCTGCAAAGTCTATTTTCTGTCTTCCAAAGCCTTATCAGCCCTCAGCCCCTCCACCAAGAGATTAAATATCTTTATTTCTAACTCAGATTTCTGCTGCCAGCATGAAGAAATGAACTTCCTTCTCCTTCTTAAAATGCTTTCCATCCTCTAAACCACTGCTGACTCCATTCTCTCTCAATATTTCCCTCATTATTTCTTTCTTATTACTCCTTTTCCCTTCCCTTTTCTTTTAACTCACAAAACCTTCCTCATCTCATCCAGTGAAAGCAAAAATGTTTCACACTTCTGTGTCTTTGTCTATTTTAAGTTTCCCCAGCTCCAAAAGCAACCAACCCCATTTTCCTCTTGGCTCACCTCACAGATACTCGCAATTCTCTCTTGTCATCTTTCTGTCCTATCTGATTAGGTTGCTCTTGATTTCAGGCCATGTTTCCTTCTTAACAGCCCAGAAAGTTCAATTCTCAGTAGCCTTGCCTCTTTCTCCACACTTCAGGAGGTGAAGGTAAAAGTGGTTTGGAGCTGCAGCTGTTTTCCCAGCACTATGGTGATGACCTCCCATGCAAAACAGATTGGGGTTTTAGTCACCTCGAGGTCCTTTAATTAAAGAAATGTCAGTTTTTATTAGGGAATCTCTGAAATTATTAATCACAAGATGTTAGGGGTTGGAAGGGACCCAGAGAGAGCATGGAGTCCAACCTCCCCTGCCAGAGCAGGAGCATACAATCCAGCTCAGGTCACACAGGAACACATCCAGATGGGCCTTGAAAGTCCCCAATAGAGGGAGACTCCACAACCTCTCTGGGCAGCCTGCTCCAGGGCTCTGTCACTGTGAGAGTCTAATAAGTTTGTCTCTTTCTATGTGAGTCAACAAAGATAAAGTGATAGCAGAGCCACTGGAAAGAAGGTGGAAAGAATCCTGTCCACCAATCTTGGATGCAAATCAGCTTGTGATTGCATCGCGATAACACAGGACTACAACAATGGACCCAAGGACCCAGCCATCACACCTTTAGGGCAAGATAATCTCCACCTGTTTCCTGAGCCTTGTCTGGATGGAGACTGGGTAGACGGAGATTCCCCCCCCTCCAGCCAGGATCTTGCCCAAACACACAGCAATACACAGAACCTAAGGATTATTTCCTGCCACTGGAATTCCTGAGGGACAATATTTGAATACATACCTAAGGACTAAAAACTGTATAAAAAGACTGGAGCAACTACTGGTTGGTAGAGAGAAACAGAGGAGAAAAAACGGGGAGAAAAACAGAGATGAAGGAAAACACAAGAGACGGGCCAGGCCGCTGAGAAGAGAAAGCCGGGACAATGCTGCTCCGGAGAAAAGAAGCTGCCCGGAGGACCAAGCCTCAGCACCCTTTCTCTACAGACCCAGGCTGCCCAGAGGAGCCTCAGCACCGTTCCTGTATCAACCCAACATCTCCCCAGAGGACCACAGCTGTTCTCCAGCAAAAGCCTCACCACCATTTCTCTACAAACCCAACATCTCCTGCAGCACCTTTCCTCCACGGACTTTAACTGTCTTGGGGAGGATGAGGGGTGTGGTAATATAATTCCTTTCCTCTTCTCTCTCTCTCCTCTCTCTCTTCTCTCTCTCCCTCTCTCTTTTCTCCCTCTCCCCTTCTTATGTCCACTTTATTTATGTAATAAATAGTCTAGCTGTTGATACTTTGGCCTCGTTTGTGCCTCTAATTTCACAACACGGGAATATTTAAAAGAACTGTGTCTCCGGACCGAGGCATTTAATGTCTCCGGACCATGACAGTCACCCTTACAGTAAAGAAGTCCCCCCTTGGCGTTGAGGTGGAACTTCTTTCCTGTAAGGGTCACAGACCACTGTGTATTAATACTTTTCAGAAAGAGGCAAGGCACATGGAAACAATTCCTATGCTTCTACCTACTTTGGCTAGGAACTTCTGTAAGTATTGAGTGCTGACTCTCAGTGACCAGTCACACAGAATGGTCTGGGTTGGAAGGGACCTCCAAAGGTCATCTACTTCAACCCCCTCTGCAGTGAGCAAGGCTACAAGAAGGATGGAGAGAGATTGTTTACAAAAGCCTGTGGGGATGGGATGGGATGGGAAGGGAAGGGAAGGGAAGGGAAGGGAAGGGAAGGGAAGGGAAGGGAAGGGAAGGGAAGGGAAGGGAAGGGAAGGGAAGGGAAGGGAAGGGAAGGGAAGGGAAGGGAAGGGAAGGGAAGGGAAGGGAAGGGAAGGGAAGGGAAGGGAAGGGAAGGGAAGGGAAGGGAAGGGAAGGGGAGGGAAGGGGAGGGAAGGGGAGGGAAGGGGAGGGAAGGGGAGGGAAGGGGAGGGAAGGGGAGGGAAGGGGAGGGAAGGGAAGGGAAGGGGAGGGAAGGGAAGGGAAGGGAAGGGAAGGGAAGGGAAGGGAAGGGAAGGGAAGGGAAGGGAAGGGAAGGGAAGGGAAGGGAAGGGAAGGGAAGGGAAGGGAAGGGAAGGGAAGGGAAGGGAAGGGAAGGGAAAATTGGGAAAGGAAAGAGAAGGGAAGGGAAAATTGGGAAAGGAAAGAGAAGGGAAGGGAAGGTTGGGGGAAGAGAAGATTGGGGAAGGGAAGGGAATTGAAGGTGGGGAAGGAAAGGTAAAAAGAAAAGAGAAAAGAAGAGAAAAGGGAAAAAAAAGAAAGAGAAAAGAAATAAAATACAGAGAAATAAAAAAATTAAATAAAAATTAAATAAAACTTGATATTATATTATATTTTACTCTATTATATCTATAATACTGCATTATACCTGCTTGGTTCAGATATTTCCTCTCAACTTCCATGTCTGTATGCTCTATGCACTTAAAAATGTTTGCCAGGTGTGGTCTTTACCGTCCTAAATCCTTCTGTGTTGCAAGGCAGTCATTCAAATAGGCAAAGCTGAAAGCTGAGTCAATAACCAAACCCTTCCATTTCCACACCAAGAGACTATCACAGCGTGCCAAACAAAGCCTGGAGATGCTAGATGCCCACACACCAACCCCATTCCGTTCAGCTTCTCACAGGCTGCCAAACCTTGGAACCCTTTTTAAGCGCTGCAGCTATTCCTGCATCTCTCAGTGGACAGATAAAGCACTGAGGAGGAAGGAGATATGAAATTTGAATGATCTCCTTCTTCAGCACTGCTCCTTCAGGCCCTCCATAAAAAGTATCTTCTAATTGTTTGGGTTTTATTTCCTCTTAACTGAGTGTCTGCAGTGCTTCGTCTGCAGCGGAAAAGGAGGAAGGGACCAATTCTTGAGGGCCGCATTCATGTGTCATCACCATCTTGTCTTGCTCCCTCTGCATCCTACAGCTCCTTTGGCAAATAAAAGGCACTTGGTGCTTAGCTGAATTGAGTGCCAGAAGAATTTCCTTGGCTCCTGAGTTTCTAACTGTGCAGCTTAAACAATATCTGGTGTTAGCATAGCAGAGAACACGTAAATCCGGTGGTCTCGAGGCTGAAGTGCTCTGTGGGAGATGAATGCGTTCTGATAAGGAGGAAAAAAACTATCAGCCTGATTAATAAGATGCAGTTTAGCCCTGCACAGTTCAAATGACACCCTGGAGAGCAGTTACAACCTGCCCTGCTGCTTTTTCCCCTGTAAGAGATGAGGAATGCCTGTTTGATAAGTCCAAGTGCCAGGTGCTGCACTTTGGCCACAGCAACCCCATGCAGTGCTACAGGCTGGGGGCAGAGTGGCTGAGAGCAGCCAGGCAGAAAGGGACTTGGGGATACTGGTTGATAGTAGGCTGAACATGAGCCAGCAGTGTGCCCAGGTGGCCAAGAAGGCCAAAGGCATCCTGGCCTGCATCAGGAACAGTGTGGCCAGCAGGAGCAGGGAAGTCATTCTGCCCTCTATTCAGCACTGGTTAGGCCATACCTTGAGTCCTGTGTCCAGTTCTGGGCTCCTTCAGGTTAGGAAAGATGTTGAGATGCTGGAAGGTGTCCAGAGAAGGGCAAGAAAGCTGGGGAGGGGTCTGGAGCACAGCCCTGTGAGGAGAGGCTGAGGGATCTGGGGTTGCTTAGCCTGGAGAAGAGGAGGCTCAGGGGAGACCTTCTTGCTCTCTCCAACTCCCTGAAGGGAGGTTGTAGTCAGCTGGGGTTTGGTCTCTTCTCCCAGGCACCCAGCACCAGAACAAGTGGACACAGTCTCAAGCTGTGCCAGGGGAGGTTTAGGCTGGGTGTTAGAAAGAAATTCTTTCCAGAAGGAGTGAGAGAGTTGTTCACTATTGGAATGTGCTGCCCAGGGAGGTGGTGGAGTCCCCACCCCTGGAGGTGTTCAAGAGGGGATTGGACGTGGCACTTGGTGCCATGGTTTAGTCATGAGGTCTGTGGTGACAGGTTGGACTTGATGATCTTTGAGGTCTCTTCCAACCTTGGTGATTCTGTGATTCTGTGAATGTGCTGCCCAGGGAGGTGGTGGAGTCACCATCCCTGGAGGGGTTCAAGAAAGACTTGGATGTGGCACTTGGACCATGGTTTAGTTGTCAGGAAGTGTTAGGTGTTAGTTAATAGGTTGGACTCAATGTTCTTGAAGGTCTTTTCCAACCTGGTTGATTCTGTGCTTACTCATAGCTTGGCAGTGACAGTATGGTGCTGCAGCTGAAAGGAAGAACCAACAGCTAGTAGAGCTCTCCTAGACATCTCCTGGATGTGTCTCTGAGCTTCTGAGCTGTCCTGACACACTTGTGGCTGCTCATGGCTAGGAAAGGGAAGATGGCAGCTGCTCATGCCAGGGGGGGTGGAAAAAAGGCTTTTTATTTCTTTCTTATAATATGTTTTGTTGTTGTTTTTTCAACATCAGGAACGACTCTGCATTAATATTTATTCATTTTTACTTTTCACTCTTATTATGAAGATTTATTATTTGGTCTGGAAAACTATTTGTGAGTGCAAGCAATTTAGTTTTAGCTACAGCACATATTTCATATTCAAAGGGGGTGGAGGGTTTGCAACATTTGTAATAATAAGAGAAACAAAACCCCAACAAGGTAAACGTGGAAGGATATTTACAAGCTGTTATGTTATCTTCTTGGGCTGTGTCTGGAGGATTTCCTGTCAATGCTCACTCTGAACAACCTGCTGTAGGGTGAGGGGTCCCTGCCCATGGCAGGGGGATTGGAAGTGGATGAGCCTTGAGGTCCCTTCCAACCTTGACAGTTCTATGATTCCATGACTGTTTACAAGGGTTTGCAGTGATAGGACAAGGGTGGATGGATTGAAGCTGGGACAGGGTGGATTTAATATCATAGTATCATAGTATCAGTCAGGGTTGGAAGGGACCACAAGGATCATCTAGTTCCAACCCCCCTGCCATGAGCAGGGGACACCCCACACTAGATCAGGCTGGCCAGAGCCTCGTCCAGCCTGGTCTTAAACACCTGGACTGCACTGGAGATTAAGAAGGAAATCTTTCCAATGAGGGTGGGGAGTCACTGGAACAAGTTGCCCAGGGAGGTTGTGGAAACCTCATCCCTGGAGGTGTGCAAGGCCAGGTTGGATGAGACCTTGAGCAAACCAGGGCTGGTGGGAGGGATCCCTGCCTATGGCAGTGGATTAGAACTGGATGAACTTTAAGATCCTTTCCAATCCTAACCATTCTATGATTCCATGTTATGTAGCCTGTTAAGTTTAGACATAGAGGATCAGGAGAGTTAGCTAATATGAGTTTAACTTACCTACATTGTCAACATGCAGCATGCTACTAGTCTGTACTAAACTGAGGGTTTTGGATGTGGGAGGGAATGAGGAGCACTACAGCACACAGCAAATACACAATAAAACAATTTAACAGTAAATCTGCTCTATATGTCATGATGTGGACACACCATCATTATTTGGTTGCTAAGCCAAAATAACTTCACAAGTTCTTTATTATGAGGGTGGTTGAACACTGGATTGGTAGCCCAGGGAGGTTGTTCAGCCTGGAGAAGAGAAGGCTCCTGGGAAACCTGAGAGCAACTTTCCAGTACCTGAAGGGGACCTGCAATAAAGATGGAGAGAGTGTTTACAAATGTCATCAGAGATAGGATGAGGAGCAATGGCTTCAAACTAGAGAAGAGCAGATTTAGATTGGATGTTAGGACCAAGTTCTGCACCATCCCTGAAGATATTCAAGTTGAGGCTGGACAGGCCCCTGGACAACCTGATCTAGTTGAGGATGTTCCTGCTGACTGCAGAGGGGGTTGGACTGGATGACCTTTGGAGGTTCCTTTCAACCCAGATCATTCTATGATTCTGTGATTCTGATTCTGTGATTCTATGACTCTGTGACTCTGTGATTCTATGACTGTGACTCTGTGACTGTGATTCTATGACTCTGTGATTCTGTGACTGTGATTCTGTGACTGATTCTGACTGTGACTCTGTGACTGTGATTCTATGACTCTGTGACTGTGATTCTATGACTCTGTGACTGTGATTCTATGACTGTGATTCTATGACTCTGCGACTATTATTCTCTGACTGTGACTATGATTTCTGCGACTCTGTGATTCTATGACTGTGATTCTGTGCCTCTATGACTCTGTGATTCTATGAATCTGACTCTGATTCTGTGACTCTGTGACTCTGTGACTCTATGATTTTGTGATTCTGTGATTCTGTGACCCTGTGATTCTATGGCTCTGTGACTCTATGACTCTGTGACTCTATGGCTCTATGACTCTATGATTCAATGACTCTATGACTCTGTGATTCGCAGCATAATAGTAAAAGTTTTTTCTTTCCATAATTTGAAAGGCAGGAATCTCAGGTTAAAAAATGAGTGATTCAGCTGATTATTTTTTTCAGCTGTAACATAAATACATATATGTTACACTAAATGAGTGGGAAAGAGATAAAAGAGAGTTCTCTTGCAGAATTGCATAAAATATTCTCCAGTGAGTAATGCATCTACCTATTGTTCCTTTAATATACAGAAACATTCATGCTCAGTAACCTCCAAAAGATGCCTTGCAATAATTGCAAATCTACAGAGCATTGTTAGTGCTAAATAAATAGACCTCAAGCATTGGCATGAGTATCCTCATGTGACCTCTCAAATCAAGAAGTGGAATCAGATTTGGTTTTGTTCCCTCTGTATTAATGAAGTTTATAAAAGCACTAGGTAAAGTCAGAGAATCAGAGAATGGGCTGAGTTGGAAGGGACCTCCAAAGCTAATCCAGTCCAAACCCCTCTGCACTTAGCAGGGACATCCTCAACTGGAGCAGATTGCCCAGAGCCCTCTCCAGCCTCACCTTGAATATCTCCAGGGATGGAGCCCCAACCACCTCCCTGGGCAACCTGTTCCAGTGTTCCACCACCCTCCTGGTGCAGAACTTGTTCCTCACATCCAATCTAAATCTGCCTTCTCTAATGTGAAGCCATTGCCCCTCATACTGTCACTGCAGGCCTTTGCAAACACTCTCTCCATCCTTCTTGTAGGTCCCCTTCAGGTACAGAAAGTTGCTCTTAGGTCTCTCTGGATCCTTCTCTTCTCCAGACTGAACACCCCCAGCTCCCTTAGCCTCTCCTCATAGCAGAGCTGCTCCAACCCCCTGAGCATTTTCATGTTCCTCCTCTGGACCCTCTCCATCAGCTCCAGGTCCTTCCTGTGTTGAGGGCTCCAGAGGTGGATGCAATACTCCAGGTGAGATCTTACCAAAGCATTCAAACTCCCAGTTATCAACTACACAAGCCAGAACACAAACTGTTGCAAGAACAGTTCAAAACAGATTGGAAGCAAAAAGTTGGAGGTGAAATTAGACCAA